>NW_009621594.1:106346-109590 GCF_000690535.1 Cariama cristata
TTCTACGCTCAACTCTCTTTCTATTGTTGAGCTTTGTTGTCTGTTGAACAGAGAACAGCAGTGTCCCCATTTCTAACTCATGGCTGGGCACTGTATGTCCTGTAGTTCTTTTTATGTGGGTGGGTGGGGAAAAAAAGACGATGCTTATCTTCTAAGGAATGTCACATATTTGTTCCTGTGCAGCAAATTGGTTGCCCTTGATGGCATATAAACAAACCCTGACTCATCTAACTTTCCACCTGCTTTCTAATGAATTGTTCCCAGAGAAATATTTCTCTTGTAGAAAGCATCAGCATAACTTTGCAAGCTATAGAGATTAATAAAATTAGAAAAGCAGTGAGCTGTCTTTGTCTTCAGATTATTCAGAAACAATATGAATATTGACAGGAGAAGAATCTTATTTTAAAGTGTTGGAGTTTTTTTAGGATCAGGAATAAAGGTCAGATAGAGTGAAGGAGGTAGTTTAAAAAAATTTTGTCAGCTCTCCTTTTTAAAAAAAAAATTGAAATATATTTTTCATTTCATGAACCTATGCATTGCATCATTTTCTTTCCTGATTATAAAGTAGTTGGAATGTCCGGCACACTTGGAATGGACATGATATTTTCTTTCTCAAGAGGGTATGGCAATATCACTTTGTGGGCTGGAAAAGCAGTATCATTTTAATGACTAATAGCATGAGAGAAAATTAGTAGAAATGGTGGCTATGAAAATATGTTTTGAAACTGAAAATAATAACCTTACAGCTTACTGACCTGAAAGACATTTATTGTGTGGTCTCAAAATTCATAACAATCAAGAAACTATCTAGGAATAATCCATAAGGCATTTATGTCAGTCTTGACAGTTCCCTTCCTCCCCTAATCCTGGTGTGCATCTTTGCCTTCAGCCTTCTTGAAATATTCATTTGGCAAAATGCCAACAGCCTAATCTCTACAACCATTCATAATATTGTCAAAATGCATTAATTTTTAAAGTGCTTCCCACCCAGGCCTCACAAGTAATTAAAGTTATCGTCTGAGAGAGAATGGTACAAGGATCTTAACTTAAGCTCAAAATTTTCATTTGAATTCTATGTTAAAGGTTTATTCAAATGATCTTTCTCAGATGGACATCACTGAGAGAGACAGAGATGAGGTAGCTCCATCCCACAGAGAGTGGTATTTTGCTTTAACTGGTATGCTAAGCCTTTTAGTGGGACTTTTTATTTTGGGCTCAGCCATACCAGTGCGGAATTCTTACTATGGAACTGGTACTTTGCTTTCTGGTTCAGAAAACAGTTCAGTCTGTCAATCTTGAATGACAGACATATCCAGAATTAGAATTATAAGTAGATTTACTTATGTGGTTTCAAAACCTGTACTAGCACTGATCCTACCAGATCTCCCCAAAGAGCTGAGGGCAATTAAAAATGTTAGCAATAACAGATAATGACTACAATTATATTTTACTATCTTGCATTATTATATTTGGGAAGACTACTTAGACATCGTAAATTTGAGTCTGATCAGTATAATAGCAGTCCTTCATTCAGAATTAATATAAAACAAGGTGAACTCTATCAGGAAATGATTAGTTGAAACAACAGGTCACATGCTGGGCTGGTGGAAGAGTAGAATTAGTTCTAAGATTTCGAATAACTGATGTGAACATGAAGCAGTGATTGTGCTTATTTTTTGTGAAAGACAAGAATCACAAAGAGGAGCACAGGTTAGGAAGCAGAGCCAGGGGATATGTGACTGGCTGGAAAAAGGTAAGAAGAGATTTGTGGAGGAAGTGGTGGATAAATATCTACTGGGAATAACGAAAGAAACACAAATTCTAGTGTTCAATTTTAAGTCTTTTTAAAAGGACTTAATTTACATACTTTTCATCAATAACTATGATTTGACAAATTCTTAACTTCATCAGTTTTATCTTTCTTCCTTTTTGTTTCTTTGCTTTTCCTTATAAGTATATTCATGGAGCCAGAATTTTTGGCCAGCTGCATCAATAAATGTGTAATAGCATTGATTCTACGTGTAGTGAAAATTCCAGTTTTGATTCGTATCCATTGTTATATAGGCAGAATTTAATATGGAATAGTCAGTCCAAATTCAGGTTCTGACAGAAGATCATCCTATTTCTTCCTTACAAAATTGCAAAAGGATTGTACCCCCATCAAATGTAAACATACACACATCTTATTAGGGAATCATTGCTGTGTTCTTAGGATATCTGCTTTGTATACCAGAGAATATAAAGATGTTCTTTTCCTATAACTCCTTAGCTAGTCAAGACACTTCTGTCTCTCAATGAAAAATAAAGCCATAAATACGTAAGAATTTCATCTTAATTTTTATTCTTCTGTGACCAACATTTACTAGAACTTCTCTTAGTCTTCTATTTTCTGAAATACTTAGTCTGTTTGTAATTATTTGACCTTTTTCTGTTCAATGGTGGCATGGAAACACAAGCGCAACAGGTCATCAGTTTTGACTTTTTTAAAACCCTTAGAGATAGCCAAAAAGAAAGAATGTTACGTGAACCTCCCTGGTTGCTGTACATACTAATGTGACAGCTGCCTTAGACGACATTCTTCTTGAGAGACTGACTGCAAACTTGCTGTCTTCTCTGGAAAGATGACGTACTTTATTCAGGGCTGATTAACAGCTAAAGAATCCATCAGGTTTCTAGAGAACATAAACTCCTGGCTTTTTGCTATTAACAAATGTCATTCAAATTGCCACTGTTATCTGCACATACACTCGTGGCTGCAGCCTGAACAGAAATTTGGATTCTTCCAGTCACTGTCTTTTAAGCCAGTTACCAGAGTTGCCATACAGACAGGACACAGGTCGCACAGCAAAACATTTTAGCTCATGAAAAAGGTTTGAGTCCAGCTAGGGTTGGTAAATCTACTACCAAAAACGTAGTGCCATTTTAATTGACATTTTAATAGAACAAATTATTTTTTAGCATGTTCCAAAGTACCTTTATCTAAAACATCATTTTGAGACACATATTGGAAGCAGTAAATGAAGTATTTTCTTTCTATTATCAACAACTGTTGTTATTAATTAATAGCAATATTAATGAGCATCTTTAAAATACGTAAGGAAAGTATCACATTTCAAATTCACTTACACCTTGGGATATGTTAAACCAGATCATTGCCAGCATCATTGATTTCTCCAAAACATAAATGAGAAACAGCTGTCTGGGAAATAATAATGGTAATAATATTTTTCCTTTCCCCCCCCCC
>NW_009621594.1:109610-158887 GCF_000690535.1 Cariama cristata
AAAATCAGATTTTTATTTGAAATGCGAGACAGGAAGATATATGCAAAGTACTTAGAAATTCAAATGTAGTTTGTTTTTAGCAAAATGTAGTTTTCACTAGTGAAACCAATTTGTTCATAAAGACTATCTTCATAAAAAAACATTATCAGAATCCTGTTTATGCTCAAACAGGAAGCACATTTTAAATATAAAGTCAAGAATTAATAGTTATTACTATTTAAATCTTAAAAGTCTAATTGAAAAATCATTATTAGTCTAGATTTAATTATTATGGAAAAAGGGTGAATAATAATACTTATAATATTTCAAAAAGAGAAGGTCTCATTAATAGTAATCACACAATTAAAATTGCAACTTACATATTTATAGTTACTATTCTTTTTCTTGAGGTTATGCTCACCTTTCCATTGCTATTCCAGGTCTTAAAGTCAGTAGTTTCAACTGATGGAGAGGGAAATGCCATGCTTCTGGAGTTCTTCATCAGAAGATATATCACGCTGATGTGATTTCTTTTGCACTTTAGGATCAACTTGGTGTTATTTTCACAGGTTTGCTAACAGACTTTTACATCTTTGCTTTTTCTTCATTGGCCTGCAGCTCCATTTTATATCTCTTTTGCATATGTTAAATACTATTTCTTCATTATCTTTGTTACCCCTAAAAATAGCTTTTTACACCTTCGTCTACATTTTTTTAACTGACCCCTTATGCATTACTTTTGTCTGTGGTCTTTCCAGTGCCAGACCTATGCCCCATGTTTTATCACTCTATACCTGTACTCCTCTATCCTGCACTCTGTGTCTCAGCTTCTCAAGGTCTTTCCCATCATATGTACCTGGGCAGTATTTCTGTATACTACATCACTGTGTTAAGAGCTGTAAATTATCATTCATAGAATACATGTTTATTACTGCTGTAAAACTGTGGTTGTATCATATGAAGGTAAAAATAAAACACATTAGCCATAGATAACTGGTGAAGTAGAGAAATTACTGTCACACCTACACCAAGTAAAACAAAGCTGCAAGAAGATCAAGAAAAGTTCAGTCAGAGCAAACCTGAAAAACCTCAGTCCCGAGGCCTTGCAAATTTGGTACAAGACCTATGGCTTGTCACTAGCAGGCTGTATTACAGGGCTACAGAGTTACACAACACACAGACTACATATCAATTTTCATTTGAGTCCTTATAAGAAAAAAAAGAACTTTTTCAGGACTTCTATATAGTGAGTTTTACACTGTGAGAAGCTAAGATGTCTTAAAATAACTTCTCTGTCATGATTCTTATTAGGAGATCTCAAGAAAATAGGTATTTTTTTACTGGAGGGAGGAAGAATCAACAAACTCACCATAGGTGAAATCTGAAAAATCATTAGGAATAATTGTACCACTTTTGATTATTCCAAAATGGAAAGCTAATAAAATAAAGCAAAAAAGTAATTTCTATTTAAAGCACTCAGGTAACTTGGCAGATTGCATAGATATTAATTACTCTATTGCTGAAAAATGTATTTTGACAACTGAGGTATTACTTCTGAGGTATGTTAGCTTTACACACCTATACTACTGTCAGGTAAACCAAAAGATTCTGGGATGATGGTAAGAAAGAGAGTTCTGAATTTTATTTTTCATCACAGTTTTAAAAAGTCCACAGATAAAGACTATTTGTCCAGGTGCAGTATGGGCAGGGACTGCTAGCCTGTCAGATATGATTAATAAGAAAATGGTCATGCATCACTAATTTGATTAATTTTCACAGGGAAATGACAATGAGACCTGACAATAGCAAGGCAGTATATGTAATTTACTTAGACTTCAGTACATTTCAAGGTACATAGCAACCCATAAAATATTTTGGAATAAAAGATTCAAATATGAAATATTTTGGATTAAGCTCTTAACTGAGTAACTGAACTCACATCGGAGTGTAATAGAAATTGTATACAGATAGAATAGGGATGAAGGCATAGCCTCTATGCAGCTGTGATTGATGGGAGACTTCAGTCATGCTACACAGTATAGAGGATGAAGGACCAGGAGGATATGGAGAGAACGATCACACTTATCCGTTTAGTGGAAAAGATAGAGAAGTAGGAAAATTAAAGTGCCTGAGTAAAAATAGACAGAGATGAGAAACAGGAAATGTCATGCAAGGTTGGACTGTCCAAAATTGTGCCCAGAAAATTCAAAAAGGTACACCAGTGGGCCTCATCCTGCTGATGTGATAAGGACTTTTTTCCACTGAATCTAGTGACAACTTGTATTAGTGGTGTTTTTATTACTACTGTCCATTTTATCTCTAAAATTCTGTATTACCTAACACAAAGAAAAGTAGGAGCTCATAAATTCTGTCACAAACGTGATAATCTGTTCTAGCTATATATCTACCTTCATAACAGGTTTTTTTCTATTGCCGCCTTCTGTCACGTTATTTCTGAATAAAGAAGAGGCTCTGCAGGTGCAGTACTGTCTTGTATTCAAGTAAATTAATGTACTAATACCAATAAAAAAGTATTTATGGAGAGTGGTACATGACAGAAGAATAGGAAGAAACAGTCAGGAGTTAACATCACAGCTTTTATGAGTTATGAGTCAAAAATGGGGGATGGACAAGATTAAAAAAGATTGCTGTTTCATGTACATACACACTGGTGTGGAGGCAGAAATAAGTGAGGCAGCCCTTGGTAGTCACAGAACAAGTTGAACATACTTCAGACATATGCAAAATGGCCTCACATGTGTCAAGCTTAGTCAGGATACAGTTAAGATAAAATCAGTTAATATTCTATCTGAGCCGGAAAGTATAAAACAAACATTTTACTGTTAAGAGTTTGATTAAAAAAACCTGTTGCAGACACTTGGCAAAATGTAACGGTTTTATCAATTCCATGGAAAAAATGGGAACATTCTGTTCTGTTGGAATACATAAAATAGGGAATGACATTTAAAAAATGTTTATGTGCATACCATTATATGAGCGTGGAGATGCTTTATCAGTAGTCCTATTTCTATGGTTATTAACAAAATAAATTCAAAATTATCTGATGTCCTTATTTGGACAAAGAAATATATTTTCCGTGGTTTCTTTTTCTGTGCGTGCCCAGTATGTTTAGTCATTATGTCATTTTTTAAATTAATCAAAGCAGACTAATTTTCTTCAGAAAAAAATGTATTGTAGCTATTAAATATTATTTTATATATCAATACATTCCATAACTTCAGTGTATTTAAATGAGACCGAAATATTTTTGCAGATTTGGCCCTACCTTCTATGATCTGATTAAATTTTACTAGAAGAAATCTTAAAAAAAAAAAAAAAGTGATGCAGACCAATGCTATCAGCAGACAGAAAAACACAGGATTTATTCAACTGCTTCACAAAAATGACTGAAAAAAGAAACTTTGTATGTATCCCCTGTTTCTTATTCAAAATAAATTACTTGTTTCTCCCTTTTTCCTTTAATGGCCGTGCCCATTTAGATTCCAGTGCCTAATATTATAATTTGAAAAACCTGATTTGGGAATTAAAATTTTGAGTAGAACAGACTGTGTGAAATAGTAAGTAGATATATTTGACAATTCAGTAACAGAAAATAATCCATCAGATGACTTTTTGACTAGCGGTACTCCAGAACTTACCTATCAATGACAGGACAACTGAGAGCCTGCTCAGGGATTCAAGTTCACAGATCTTTTTAAAAAGCCAAAAACATTGCATCTGACTTTGAGATTCTGTAGTGCAAAAGCTAAAGCAAAAAAAAATGTATTTAAGTCAATAAATTTCATCTTAACTGATTTTTTTTCTATATCTTCCTGTCGTTTGATAATACAGCCTGTTGTCAGCCCTTCTAGAGTACAGTGCCAGAGCATGACCTGGCACAGTTACAGGGCATCCAGAGTCAGTCTGCAGGCTGCCCCTATGGTAGTCACATAACCAAAAGGGACTGGTGCCTAGAGTCTTTCAGACTTCCATTAACAGTTATAAAAAACATCTTATGTCACTAAATTCTACTAATTAGACATTTTTTTTTGTCATACAGAATAATTTTCCAGGATCAAACTATGCTATCCAGTGAAAACACTTTAGACACTTTTATTCAAGATGCTACAGCAAGCAATGCTCAACTCTAAGCAAGACAGATGAGGCTTACCTTGATCTTTTAAACTTGTGTTTGATGAAAAAAAAAGCTGTTATTGATTCATGCAGACAATTCATTTCAGTCTCACCACACAAAATAATTTCAAGTTAATCACTGTTGTTATTGTAAAAGGAATGTAGGTGCTGAAAGTCAAATACTGACTGCTTATTGTGTGCTTGCCATCACAAGCAAATTCAAAGCTATAAGCATGTATTTTAATATCGTATGTTATTGCTGATATTTTGTTTGTATTTTTCTGTCTTTCTGAAATTAGTGCAGAGTTTTCTTCTTTGTTTAGAAATTCTTATATCATGTAAATGATAAAAATGGGATAGGTAACGAAAGTAGCAAAATTTAAGGATCTCCATGTTTTATTTTCTTTTTCTCATTTTTCTTGTTTGTGTAAATTCTCTACTAGTGATAATAGTGATGAATTAACTCCTCTAAAGGCAGCATCCTTAGCTACTGTATCATGTAGATTTTCTGAATACCAAACAAATATCTATTGTTTATTACTTATTAAAGAGTCAGCTCTTTTCCCATTGTAGAAACAAGCATGGAAATCATCCCATTACTAGCACTATTTACGCATACTTTAATCCATTCTGAAGTGTCTTGTTGAACTGAAGCATTAATACAGAACTTTTATACCTAAGCATTTTCATAGTGGAAGTACCTCTTGTAACTGTGAAGTCCTGTGATGTTAAGTCCTTTGAACATTACACATCTTGGATCATCCAGTCTAGTCCCTTAGAATCATAGACAATCATAATTTATCCATAAATTTCTCTAATATGTTTTTAAAATTAGTTTGACTTTTTAATCCATTTTTACTCTTACAATATTCCTTTAATTCCATCCTAATACTAGATTTTTCCTGTGTCAACTTTGTTCTTATGTAGCTAGTCACTGATTTTTGTGAAAAGGACTGTTAAAAAAAAAAAAAAAAAGTGCCAAAATTCACTGAAGATTCAAATGACATAAGCATTGAAATATAACCTGAGTCCACTGTCGTTAATTCTGTTCTTCTCTCTCCTTCTCTTTCTCTTCCTTTTTTTAATCTCTGCTTAGTTTAAACAGAAAATTTACTCTATTAGTAATTAACACATACAGCTGGCAAAAATGTCATTATATTTACCTATGAGTTTTCTTAAACATGGTATGAGAACCAGCAGTAATGGAATTGAATTTTACTTTGGGAAAGGATAAGCTACTGATTGTCATCCCTAAAGTAAACCTTAAATATTTTTGTTGCAACCAGATATTTATATTTCTGTTCTTTCACAGAGAGAAAGGCAAATCTGTAGTGATTCATACGTTTTTCATAAAAGTGTGACCAGTATGAGCCACATCTCAGATGCAATGGTCACCTGACCAATGTAGGATCAGTTGTTTATCATTTTATTCTGGTGAATGTGCCTGTTGGAAGGAAGGTTGTTCTCAGCTTTCATGTCTGGGCAGATACATGTACAAGTAATAGTGTCTGGATCAAACATTACTCAGCTTTAATAGACTAGGGAGTAACAACAAAGGTTAGGATATTTGCAAGCATTTCAGCATTTTGGGGGAGTTAGCTTTCTGTTGTGTCTTCACTCTGGTGCATTTTCTTAGATTTGTTCTGATACCTGGTATCGAAGATATTACTCTTCCAATTTCTATATATAAAAGACCAATCATAAGTAATACTCAATTTTTAAGTCGAGTAGGAAGGGAAAGAAGATCTAAGGACCAAGCAGAAAAAAAAGTGATTGCTCATTTGATCACAATCAGTGATCACTGTCTCTTGTTCGTTGTTACCATATCACATGGTAGCCAGAAACTGTGTTTATAGTATTTTATGAAAATCAACATTTTATTTGCCAGAAGATATAGATTGATTTTTTTTTTCTTTAAATTCTGCTAGTGTAACACTAAAAAGCAGGGGGGAGGGTGTGGAATGCAGAATAATTTTGGAAACATACAAAGACCTGTTTCAAATATAACACACACCAAAAAAAAAAAATTTAAAAAAATCCAACAACTAGCACTCATCTATTTATTGATCATAGATGAAAACAGTATTTTAGCATCAAGATTTCCATTAAGATATACTTTTTTAAATGTACATTCTCATAACTAATCAAGTTCACTGAAACAAATAAGAGTGAGACTTCTCTTGTGTAATCTCAATCACTCTTCGCCCTTAGAGATACCAGGATCCAGCCCTCCGTTCCTAACTCTCTATATCTCTTCTCTCTGAAGTATCTGGGAATTTACATTAGACTTCATACTACTTGGGCAATACTTTTCTTGAAAAAGACTAGACCTCTGATCATCATGCTGTTCACAACATCCCTTGTTTTCAACAAGGCATTCAAAGAGGATGGGTGAGAAAAAATTCTTTAGTGTTTATAGACTTTATTTTAAAAACAAACAAACAAACAAAAAGACAAAACAAAATCAACCAAAAGAATCCCAAACCAAACCAACTCTGTTCACGGTATAGTCTGAAATCAGATTTAAAAGAATGCCTTGATTTTGCCTACTGTGAAGCATTGTGATTACTATAAACATCACATTAAACATTTACTAGGATTTTAGTTATTGCCAAAAAACCAGGCAGATCAACAGCACCATAGAAATTTTCATTCCAGTTAAGATTTTCAGAAGTAAATCAAAAAGCAATGGCTACATAACAGGTACAAGGAAAAGTCTGTCACCAAAACAACCAACCCAAACAAACAAACAAACAAATTTTAAAAAAATTCCTTAGGCTTCAACAGATTAATTTCTTGTGCTGGGTACGTGAGAAAAATATAGTAAGCAGTGAAAGTAACTGCTGTTATCAAACGAGTTAATAAAAAAACCCACTGGAAATCACTTCTGTTCATATACCAAATGGGTTATGGCAGAAGAAAATACTTATAAAATAGTCTTGAATCAGTCTTTCCATTTTGTGTAGAAAAGATAATATTCATGCTTTCTCTTTTTTCTATATAATTCAATAATTACAACTTTTAAACATAGATGAATAGTTTCCTGGACTCCTTTTCACCTTTTTTATAAGCTTTTACCCTATGTAATTAGGAAAATATCAAGTGCATGTCAAGTGATTCAGAAGCATTTATGCTGCATGATGTAATGTCAGTGAGTGACCTCCTCTAGACATTTCTCTCCTCTTTCACTCCAGCTCCCAAGGATATCCATGCTTGAGGGGCAACAACTTTTGAAACAATTTCTGCACTTTCCTATGCACAATGATGCAACTAAAAGGATCCTTGCCGTCTTACCAGTTGTGTACTGCTATAGGGTTTACATATCAGAATTCTTAAATAGATAACATCTTAGGGACAGTGAATGCTTTATCTAGAGAAGAAAAAAAAAAAAAAAGGAAAAAGAAAATGAAAGAAAAAGAGTGTCCTGGGTCACTTAGGTAAAATGGATATCTAAAGATAAAATCAAAACCAGAAGTTGGAGCGAGGGGAATGATGCTTCCTTGAGTAAGTATTTTCTGATTTGTGGAGTATGTTTGAGAAGAAGGTCCTTCCTCCATTTGACTTTAAGAAGAATGTGAAATTTATACTGAAAACATTGTGAGAACCCTGCCTTGCTTTTCAGGCAGAAAGTGAGCATTTTAAAGGACTAGTTATAAAAACAATATATCACAATCACAGTTAGACTTGAATTTGTTCATACTTCTGGGGAATGTAAATGCATGGTGAGATTTACTCTAGACGCTACCTTGCTGGTATTAACTGTCCTTCATCTTCAGAGTGTTGGAGCTAAAGGAAATGCAAACTCTTAAACAGCTCTGCAAATGTGCTAATAATTTCCATAAAGATGAAAGGATGTAGATTTATAGAGATACTCAGGTAACAGAATTTCTTTGAAGATGTGAGTGCAATTTTTCCATATTTGAAAGTTACGGTAAACATCAATATAATTCTATTTTTAAACAACTGTTTCACTAATCTACTACAAATTTTGTTGGTTTTTATTTTCTAGAAAACATTAGGTTATAATGAAATGACTGCATTTTATATTCCTAATATGATACTAAAATAACTACAAATAATATTTAGCTCAGAGAAGATGATTCATATTAAAGAACAGGATACTCTGAAAATATCTGAGAAGAGTTTCAAAGGCCCTGAGTGAGGTAGCTGCTGCCTAACTATAGATGCCTTATGTCACACAGCAAGTATTTTTGATGTGTGGCAATTAAGCCTGATGATTTCACTGATGTTTCTCCAACCTACAGTATTTCAAATACAGAAAAAGGAAGACAGTTGGGCTAGTTATGAAAATACTGACTAAAAAGATATCAGGTCTGCACTGAAGAGAATACAATATAAACTGAGAAAAGTTCACAGAGAGAAAGTATTAATACATCCCTGCTATAAAATAGGAACTAGAAATAAGAACCAGAAGCAGGTGTCTTGCCCAGTCTCAAGAGACTGAACCTCTCACCAGAAAATGTAAAATGTAAAGATAGTGCATTGACATGAAGTTTGTGAGTAGATCAATGTATTACCTTACAGCACTGGATTTTCCCTTCCACCTGGAATGCTAATATAACTCATTCCTCATACGACTGCCCTCACTTCATGGAAAAGAAAGCTTTGGGCTAAGTAACAAATGGTAAAACAGATGAATACAGTGAACTGTAATACAACTTAAGAGCCAATGTTAGTAGTAAATAAGTATGTGAAAATGTGATTTGTGAAACAGAAATTGAAACTACACATTTGTATTCTGACATTTAATTAACTTATTCATTTTATTAAAATCAAGCTTATATACTTGTTGTGGGCTGAATCTATGAGAATGCATTTAGCACACAACAGTTGTCAAAAGAAAATATTGTCATAGTTACTATACAATCAATTTCCAAATCTAGATTAGTTGCCTCTTCATAAAGTTCTTCAGCATCAGATCAGCATCCCCTGTTTTAAAATAAATATTCTTTACTAGCAGAATGGTAATATTCAAGCCTGATATAAAATTAGGTAAGACACCACAGACACTTCCCTGGCTATTATTGTGACTACAGAGAGAAAGCAAATGACATGTTTTTTGCAAGAATACTAAGCAAAACAACTGAACCATAGACATAAATTCAGCAGACTGACAGGTGGACTGCCTGAATGAAGTGAAAGTTAAAAAAATATTCATTAGGAAAACTTATTCTTGATAAATTATATATTTCTTGACTCAGAAGCTGTTAACTGAAGTTAAGGTTTTGTAAATGTATGATCAAGCTTCAGCAAAATAAGTAAAAGATAAAAAAATAACAAAAGAATGTAATGACAAAAAAAGTTATTTTTTTCACATATTTTATATTGCTATATTACTGTAATACTTGCAAGGAATATTGCCTCTCAAAAACTTAAATACTTTTGAGTTCAGGACATTGCAAGCATGCAGTTCATAATATTTGGGGAGTGATTATATGGAATAATATTTATTTTATTCACTTTGTTTGAGGGGGCAACTTTTTTTGAACAGATCAAGCTCAAAACAAATTTTCATCTACAGCTACCTTTTTTCCCCCTAGTTCTATCACACTGTTTTTCCTTTGTTTTTAAAGTAGTTATTTCTTTATACAGTAATCATACTTGTGTCTTTAAATTAGTCAGAATTTAAAGTCATCTGGCTCTTTGTGGGCACTGTTAAAAGGTGTACTGTTATGGAGACAAATTGCAGTCCAATTGAATGCCATGAAACTGTAAAGTTTCTGCAGCACTGCATTAGAGTTACATCTCCTGCTCTTGCCCTTCCATCACAACACAGATCTGTAAGCAGAACAGGCAATTCATATAATATTGGACTTCAGTAACCTCTTCTGTTATTATATTCCCCAGTTTCTTAAATGTTGTCTAGTTCAGGACCCAGGTGGTCCTCTTAGCTAATGGTCCTCTAAGATCCAGAAGTGCATCCTAGCCACATCCCAGTCCCATAGCAGGACAAGACACAAGTGCATCTCAGATCTACCCTTTTTCTCCTGTTCTCCTCAGTCACAAACTTTCATCTCTGTCAGTAGCAAAGCCGCATGTGTCAGTTGAAACGAAGGAAAAAAATGGCAAGCCTACGTTAGCAGACTATCTTCTGAAAGCAAAGCATGCTTTCTAGTTCTTCTAGATGTACTCAAAATCTCTTGGCAGAAGGAAAACCTAAGCTCCATAGAAACCGCAGATCTTCATCAGAAACTCTCTGTCAGGATGCCCCTGCAAATCACCTAGTAATACCAGACTGACCTTCCATATCCACAGACGGCTGGAGAGAATTGGTTTCAAGGGACTATATTTCTTTTATTAAGCAATTGTAAACAAGTTAAGAAGTTGCATTTGTCAATCAATGAAATTTGTTTAAAAGTGAATGGAAATACCTGTGTGACTAGAGATCTGTGTTCTAGGTATGCCTGAACTAGTGCTGAACAAAGTAGTTTAACTTCCTGAAGCCATTAAACATCACAACAACAAAGCACTGCACCAACAGCTGCTTAAAGACAATACCAAATAGACTAGGTTTAGAAACTTGTATTTACAGGATTTAGTCTGCTAGCTGAACAACGTCCTTGTATAGACATTTGCACTTACTCCCAGGCAATTCAGAGAATGCTAATAAAACACTGAATGGCATAAAATAAATACACTCTACAGACCTGTCCAAACAAGGTCAGGCAGGATCAGAACTATTACAAAAACAACAGTAAAGTGTGTAGCTCAGTGGAAAAACTGGCATGGTTTCCTAAGGTGCCAACATCTTAAAGCTTCAACAGTGTCAACAAAATAGACATATTTTTATTGTTGTTTAAGTAAAATAAATTACACTAGTCCAAGCAAATGTTATGCTATTAATTTTACATATTTTTTGATGGACAAATATTTACCACTACTATAGTTTGTCAATAGGCATTGAGAAAGTCCAGACCCATATCACCATTAAACAATACTGGATTCCAGTTTTTATGCTTTCCAGATATTTGTTTTCACAATACTTTTTTTTTTTCAGTTCAGTGATGATGTAAGAGTTAAATAAATTCCAGGAAACAATAGCTATATTAAGTTTGGATTTGACAAACTGTCTACTAGATAGTTGGGCTGTACATGAAACTAGTTAATTTTAATAGCTTATATCAGAAAAATTGTCCCTTTTCAGTTAGTTAAAGGCTTTTGGTTGAAGTAAGTCAGTGGATCATGCTTTTGGTTTTCACTGTTTAACTGGATTCTGTCAACTAATACTTAGTAAGTAACTATTTGAGTTTCTTTTATTTTTAAATTCCTGCAAGAAATAAATAAGTTACTTGGAAGAAAGAAGAGGTCAGCATTTGCTTAGCATCAAGGATAAATGTCTGTTCTTGCTTCACTTGAAGTAGATGAGGATATTAAATTATTATAGCTATGTAGGGTCTTTTTTAAGAGGTCTAGCGAATTGCAAAGTATTCTACTTTTACTTCCCTAGATACTAGACTGAGATTATAGAAAGTCCTTAAGCTTCTTTCATAATGCTAGTTTTTACCTAGCTTTGTGAGGTTATTTTCATGCTTTGATTTCGCTATTGATTTATACTTATTCTTTGAAACATCCTACAAATACTACATTGTTCACTATGTCAGAATAGCTTTTTAAGTTCAAGCCAGCTAATTTCTTCAAGGGTAATTAAAAATGATGCTTTATTAAAAATAACAAAACATGAACCTTACATTGTGAGGAATAAACCCCAGTTAGTAAAAGAATATAGACAAAATTCCAAAGGTACACAAGGAAAGAGAAAAAAGAGAATGATCAAAAGAGTAAAGAAGAAAATTTACAAAAAAGGACAAAGATATTCTAAAAAAAAGAGTTTATAGCATGTCATGTCATGTCTGAAAGAGTATTGAGCATTCCCCTAGTTAGTTTAGAATGGGGAAAAATCAAAGAAAGGTTTAATGTACTAAAATATTCATAAATCCTGTAAAAACCACCCAAACCAAGAACAAAACAAAAAAAGCTTTCCAAAAAAAGAGAAGAGAAAATACAATACACTCATTCTGTATTTCATAGCCTTAAACTAAATTGCAGTCAATTCACGTAATAATGAGATTATGTTATGGTATTTCACTTTCTAAAGAACTTTACAGGATATATACCTGGGAATTACTCTGTAAAAAAGAAATAATAATTTCCCTTCTTACTAGCCATAGCCAATTATATGATGTAAAATTCTTATCTGCTTGACGTTAAAAAAAAATTCGGTACAAAAAAGAAATAGAAGCAGAAGGGCAGATATACTTGAAATACAGTTTTAAATGACATCTACATTAAAAAAATATTTTTATGTCATTTAAGAAGAAAAATAAAGCACTTCCAAGTTATTCAGAAGAAACCAGTGAAACTAAAAAAAGTACAGATAAATAAATTTTCTCTGTTAAGGTTTTTCTCAATGTTGTTATCCAACCATGAATTTTCTTAAAAACTGCATCTTTGTCAAAAAGCTGATTGGTCTTATTTATTTTCTAATTAAAAATAATATCACTGATCTTATAGGGATTTTTTTTACTAATATAGCAGCTACAGTACTGATCCAAAAGAATAGCAACAGCCAGTTGAGTAATTTTTGCATTAAATTCTTCCTGCGAATGAATTAAAAACAACTAAAGTTATAAACTTAACAGTGACTGCAGTATAGTGCACATAAGGCAAACATATTTTGGAAGTTAAGAACAGTTTCAGAAGATGTGACCTTTTTTGATATTAAAATTAGAACACTCACCCTTAAATTGAAAGTGATATAGTCGACTTCCAACTATATGTTGTTCATAATTGGAGTGTGGATTAACTACACTATGGCTGTAAAGATGTATCTAAATCAGTTTGAGTTCAGGAATGGCATATTTAAGTTTTGATCAAATTCTTCAGTGTGGATTCACTGTCTCAACTAAATAACATACATCATGCATGAGACAGAATAATGGACGTCATTTATAACAAGATGAGAGATGGCATGCATCTTTAGTAAGGCTTTTGAATTCAGAACCCAACATTCATACAATTAAAAAAAAAGAAACTGTGTCAATTAAACTTTTCCAAATGAATGCAGAGTTGTTAAAAAAACCCAACAATGCTACATTAAAAGGGTTGTTACAGTTCACCATGAAAATGAAAGGAATATAAAACTTTTCTTGGGGAGATGAATTTTCATTAGTCCAGTTTCTATCTGATATTTTCATGAAAGACATAGATCATAGAAGAGGCAGTGTGCACACTAAATGCATGGATTAAAATACTCCAGTGGCCTGAGTCTACATTTAAACAGGAGTCCTGTATTCAGCATGGAGCATCGTACTGCCAGATCAACTGTGGGTATACTTAAGAGTGATCAGAGGAAACATGAACAGAACAAAAAAGAAAAATCTTAAAGACTTTATAAAAGTCTTTTCTATATGTAAAAATATATATAAACTGGCAGTGGTTTAGCACATGTAAATATGTGCTAAAAGAAAGGTAAAAAATCTGTTCTACATCTTAATGGCAAACTATCAGATGCAGTGAGTTTAAACGATAACAAAGAAGGTTCAGGTTAAACATTGGAGATCTTCCAGAAAAATTTAAATAAAAGTCTGTCACAAATAAGATGAAAAGAAATGTAGGAAATGAGAATATCAAAAATAGGAGGAGGCAAGAACATATATGATCTCTCTTTAACCATATCACTCTAAATACAACTCCACTATAGTTTTTTCATAGTGACAGGATGACTTAGATTTCTAGATTAAATTTTAGGAGATATGACAGTAAATTCTTCTGTCTTACCAATTTTTTAATGAAATATGGGTAACTCACTTAGCCAATGTTCCTAAATTAGGACACTAGTTGACTTAACCTGGTCTGTAGTCAGTTCAAAGAGAAATGTCCTTCCAGATGATTAATATGGTTGCATGAAACTCATAGAAATGAAAACGAGCTCCATCCTTCAGGATTCCTTTCTTCTCTAACTGTGTAACTTCCATAACTAACAAATATATCCAAATAAAAAGAAAAAAATAATGTTCATGTGTATATGTATGTTAAAGATACATTGATAATGGCTTATAATGATCTGCAGTCATTGGAAGGATTGGGTAATTTATGTTAAAAAGTGATCCTATTTTTCTGGAAAAGGTGTTGAAATATCAAAACAAACAAACCCTCAAAAACAGACCAAGGGATGATTGAAATAGTCATTATTTATTTGGCAATCCAAATCATTTTCAAATTAATTGTCTTGTGGATATACCTATGCATACTAGAAAGGCAGGACTTTGTTCTGCTTGGGTGAGCCCACGATAGACTCAAATACTTAATGGGTGAGCTAATTAGATACTCTGCAAAACCATGTTTAATTCGAAGTCAAGGAATGGACAAACTTCCCACTGATTTCCACACAGGGAAAACTTGCTTCCTTGTTTGGTTGTTGGTTTTTTTTTCTCAAGGAAGGAGAAGATAATTGTCATAGACCTTTGATAAAAATCTTATAAAAGACATCAGATGACTCAAGAAAACTCTAAAAGAACACTATATAGTTATTTGTGAGTGATGTGAGAAAAGCTGTCCTTCATAACTGCAGTATTGCATGCAAATGATGGAACCGAGTGTAGTAGCACTTAGGTTAAATCTGGATTGCTTTTTGGAAACTGTTTAATATGTAACTAAGGTAATATATGCAACAGAAATCAAGCTACATCCCTAGGCATTTCCTTTCAAAGAATTATCAAAAGCAACATGACATGGGCTGTAATATTTATGACAATACAGACTGTAGTATGATGCAGTTCACTAAAATAGAACATTTTATATTCAAAGTAGAGAGAAAGGAACATGCAGGTATTTAAATAGACTTTAGGCCTTGAAAATAATTCTGCTATTCAGTAAACTGAGTTTTTCAGCTGTTTTTAAAAACAGAGAGCAAATAGAAACAGAAATAGAATTTTCCCATTTTTAAGGACATTGATACAGCATGTAATTATATTACATCTTACAAAGATCCTGTTCAGAGCATCCAAGTTTTCCCATTCTGAACTTCAGCAAAAGTATTGGTCTCAGTAGAGTTCTACTCAATTTCACTATTAAAGAAAATAGTAATCTATCATAGTCTTAGATTTCTCTAGTCTTTGTGCATGACTTAAGATAAATTTGCAGCAGCAACCCTCTGTCTTTTAATAGTCCTTGTATATGAAGGAGAATTATGAATCCTTATGAACTCAATATCTAGTTAGTGTAAGTTTTCACTATAGTTACTACCCTTTGAAGCAACGTGTGATACCTGTGTAGTATGACATCTATCCAGTGCTTTTTTTTAAAAAAAGTGTAATAGTTCTACAATATGGCACAAATTATGTTAAAATTCTCTGAAATAACTTTATGCATATATATAAATGTGTTTATATGCACATAAAGCTCTCAAGGAAAGAGCTGTAAGGTAAATTTACTTATGCTACCATTAATCAGACCCTTCAGAAGGAAACATCCAATTACTGTTCAGCCAGTTCTCGTTGGGACCTATTTCTTTTGATCTTTTCTAGCAGCCTCTTTCCATTCCAGTGCCCATTTTTGTATCCTCCCTGGATTACTTTCCACATCAAAGCAGGCCTGTCTTGCCTCTGTAGATTTCTCAATTTTGATCTTTCTATAGTCATCATGAGAGAGAGAAAGCAGAAAAAGTAATGCTAATTATACACTATGTCAACCTCTATTGTATACAGTATGTTTACTAAGGCTTCACAGAAAGCAGTATCAACTAAACTTTGAAAATTTTGATTTACCAAAAGTTTTGCTGCCAAGAGAATTGCTCTGAGAAGAAATAATAGATTACTCATCATGAATCTATCAATTCCCCTCCACATTTAACCAGTCACTGGTGGTTGGTCTTCTTTTGAGAGGTCAGTGCCATGAGAAGGAAAACTAATAGGTATTTTTACCTCTAATGCTTTGATAAATAAACCTAGTACCTGCTTACTAGCTGACAAGTATGGAATTGCTGTGATTTTTTTAGCTGATTAATTTTGATGGACTGTAATTTTAGAGAAATGTAAAATATAATTACTTACAAGTCATGTCTCTATTTCGAGCAAGTATACCTTGACTGAAATTCACAAATTTCAGCAGATGTCTATTTATTTTTATAGGTTTTGTTTGTTTGTTTTAATTAGAAATTGTTGGACAAAAGTTAAAATCTTGGCTATATAGCAGTCATAAGAGGTTTGTCTAACCTCCAAACTTGGGAAGGACTATTGTCTTTGGACATTTTCTATTTAACCAAGCTGAGAACGATCTGGGGTCACTCTCTCTACATACTTTATTCTAAACAATTATCTTTGGTTTGATGAGATAGCCTCAGATATAAAATCACAACTAACATCACAAACTCATTGGAATTACAGTAGAGTAAGAAATTACATAAACCTGAGAATCTGTTTGTCACAGTTACCAACATACAGCCACTGCAAAAAGCTAATGGAAAGATCAAAAATTCTTGGATTCCTAGAGTAATTGTTTTTCTCTTTACTTGTAAAAAAGCAATGCTTAGGCAACTTAAAAAGTCATCTCTACTTCAGAAGTCCCAAACAGAAATAATCCTAACCTAAATTAGTGTTAAGAAAAATTCTGCACAGACACATTATTTGCTGTCTTTATACTTTGCTCAAAATTGAAAATAACCTTCCATAAAAATAGTAAACAAACAAACACACACACACCACTCCACCCCAGGAGCTAGCATCAAGAATTGAGTAGTCTCCTCACCACAAGAATAAAAACTTCAAAACTTATGGGGAGTTATGTGGAAATGTTATCTGATTAACTGTTGCTTGAACACTGCCTTTGGGAAAACAGAATCAGATTCACTCATTTCGAATCAGTTTCACTGCAATGGTATAAATTTAGCCTTTCTCTCTAAATGGATAGTCAGATAACATCAGAGTACTCTTGGTAGATATGCTATTTTAAAATATTTTAGACTGATGTAGAGGCAATAGTGTATTAAAACATGCCTTTATGAAAGGTGACCATTTATCCATTGCTGGTTGAATACATTTAAGTGTGATAACAAAAACAATTTCACGTGGTAAAAGAACCAGTTATTGATGAAACACTTTTAGCACAGTAAAATATCTATAAGGGTTTTCTTATAAGCAGTCTTTCCCAATGAGTACTACAGCTGTTATGAAACTGGTACAGGATTACTATCCTCTCAAGGAGTTTGTCCTGTGAAAGCAAACATCTGACAAATTTGAAAGGGAGGTGGGTTGGGGGTAGGTTGTTGCTTTTTCATTTTTAACGTCATTTGGAGAGCACTAAAATAAAAGGTGATCAGAGAGGATTACAGAATTTAAGAATAGGTTATACAATTCTAAAACATCTGACATGATGACAAAACCATGAGACAGCATGTACATAAAATACTAAATAACTATCTTGTAGATCTTAGCCTGAAGTGAGAGCAAAATGAGATTAAACAAAACTAAGTATGTTATTTAGCTTTTTTTCTAAGAAATAAGTGAGCAATATATAAAAGTCTTGGTGTCTCTTTTGGCTGTTTCATAATCACTTTTGCCCAGTGATGAACTAAGGCATTGAAATAGGCATCAATAATTTAAAAAATAACTTGTTTTCAAAGTATAATAATGTTATCTATGATGTGATAATACGATCCATATCTCTTATTCTCCCTATAACTCTGTTGTTAGCAGTAGTAATGATGCTAGTGGTAATAATGATGCTGCTCAGCCCCAGAAAACCTTTCTCTACAGTTTAGCATTGAATGATCTTGCAATAGCTTTTTTACAACTAGTTGTTGCAGATGTATCTTCTTTTATCCAGACAATAAATTCTCCCTGAATTTTGTTTCTTATTTTCATTCTCATAGGATAGATTACAGTTCCTCAGAAGTTACTATCTGGGAATAATTAAAGGAATTCAGTTTGTACATTTGATTGTAAAAGTGCACAACAAGAAATAAAAATAAAGTTATTCCAATGCTTTATTGAATAGACTGCTTGATAGTGTGTTTGTTGATATACCTGGTAATGCTGAATGAGAGTACATTTTTTACCATAAAACTAAAATGATTTTCACACATTTGCAACAGGTAACAAAGTAATTTTGACATGATATATCATTATGGATATAAACAAGGACTTATTTTAAGTGTCTTAGCCCATAGCTTTATTCGATTAATTTTAATTTCAGTTGTTGTGAAGTAGAGTATTAGAAACATTATGGTAATGTTCGAATTGTCTTGTTTGGCTATATTTGAATCCTGATAAGAATGGACTTATGTGTACTCTGCTTGGACTGCCTGTGTTGACAATATGTTCACTTGATATATTATAAAATTAATACATGCTATTTGAAGTCTCAGACACAAGTAAGAGCATGTTGGAATAACCTATGGTATAAAACACAGTTTCCTGATGACTGATGGGCTTTTACAGAAGCAAGGGAAATGGAAAATTAATAGACATATCTTGATCCTACCAGCAATATTGCAGAAGCATTACCTTCGCCACCAGATATGTATGTGCATATGTGTGTGTGCATGTGTATATATATTTATGCATATATGTAAATATTTATCTTTTCTCAGAAATCTTAAATTAAGGAGGTTTTATACATTGTTTTATTTTGCTGTGGTTTTTAGCACCATAGTATACTAAATCAATGGCTGAATTGATTTTGTATTAAGGATGATGATTTTCAATTTTTTTCAATGTGAATTTTTATACAAAGTGTCCTGCCACATCAATACATAGCCAGAAAACACAGCAGATGACCATGTGATTTCAGACTGAAATGTAGTAATGAAAGATCTGTAAACCAAATTCACCTACAGAAGTCTGTGTGGAACAAGCTATATGAGAGCAGATACAGTCCATGTGGGTTTTTTTGAGATATCTATTACTAAGAAAGACAAAGAGTTTAACAGCAAAGGTATGCATCAACCTTCATTGTACATGCTACTTGATGGACTATTTTTTTCCCCACATCTTATCCAGAGGATGATACTACAACATGATCACTCCACACACAAACTCTGAAGGAACAGCAGATACTAAATAACATAAATAATATAGAAAAAAAATGATTGAAAAGAATGTGTTTTGCCTTTTTTGCCACAATTTTTTTTTATTTTTTTCTTGTACAGGAATTCTTAAGAAATTCTTGAATCTAATAATATTTTGTATATTTACATTTAATTGTTCTGCCCATCTTCTGTTACTGTTGTATAAAAGAAAGCATTATCAAAATATTAGTAAAATATCCATGGTAATGAGGCCTGAATTATTTGTTAGTAATGGTATCTGTTAAATATTTTGCTACCTATTTCCTTATTTCTAAGTCACTGGAAATAAGACAAATAGAGAAAGCATTTGGAAAATGTGCTGGTATTCAAAAATTATGTATTGCATGTGCTGAGAACGTATCAGCTGCAACAACAATAACTGGCATCAGTATGCTGCCTTTTATACATTATGCTTTTAAACTATAAATTATAATTCACTGATATAATCTTTGCAGGAGTCAAATAAATACTGTGAGATCCTTGTTTATCAATCCAGTTTTCAGTAAAGGACATGAGGAACAGTTTTAAAGGGTTTTCTTCAAGAGAAGAGATTGTTCCTGGATTAGAGTATTAGATTGGCTTTTTAGTTTAATACTCCAGGTCATTCTTGAGTTTTCCCATAACTCTCTTTGTCCTCAAAGCTCTCTATTTCAATACTGACCTATCAGACTATGCAATTATCATGCAGTCAGATTTGGAAGGAGACTAGCGTATTATGACTCTTGTTCAAAAAATGAGATAACTTTCTTCAATGTAGCAGTATAAATTAAAGTTTAGGTAATGTAAAAAGAGTGATTACTGATGTTTCTCAGTGGTGTGGACACTGATGCAGGCAGTTATTTTATTGTGACACAAGTCCGTGTTCATTATGCTAGAAGTTTGAAAACTGGATGAAACTCCAATGTTTTATGGTCTATGGAGGATCTATGGGTGCACATGCATGAAAGTGGTGATTGCAACTACTAATCAATTCCTCAGATTTTGGGCAAAATATAGTGCTAACAGTTCTTAGGTTTCACATTTCCTGTATTTGATACTTGTGTTTTATATCCATAGAGGTACAAATGTTACCCTGAATAATCTATTTTTAAAATTAAAAAAATTGATTACAAAAGCACTGTTTAGTTAAAATTAGCAACAATCTTGTATGTAGGAAGAAGGAGATACAGGATTTTTTGTATTTTCAATTTTCAGCATTTAAAATATTAACCCAGTCATACTATTATTAAAGGCTTCTAGAGCTTTATTGATCACTTAATTCATGAACAGCTTTGAAGAAGAAAGCCAATAAAAATCCAATAACCATGTTTGTAAACTAATGTATGTTTTTTTAATACTGAATTCAAGCAGCATATTATTTTTTTGTAAAACCCTCCCAAGACAACAAAGATTTTATCTTTATTAAATTTGGAATAATAGAGAGTATGTATTTAAATTTTAATATGAAATCTTGAATTTGTACCTCTAATGTCCTCTTTCTAGCAGTGACTGTATATAAAATATTTGAGGAGTAACTTCTATAAGCATTAGGCAAATTAATATTTACAATAAAATTTCTGACTACATCTTGTACATTAAAGATGAGAGAGTCTTCTCATATTAGAACTTTTTGTTTGCTTCATGAAAATGGGATTATTTTCCACAGTTAAAATTCAGTGTATTATATTGTATATTAGTTTGCAGTCCAGTGGATCGACTTTAAATTTGATGCTGAGGTCTATTACAATGTTAAAATCCATGATACCCTCTCTAAAGTCAATGATGTTTCAAAACCCAAAAGTTAGGACTAAGCAAGAATTAGACCAACTATCAGCTCAAAATGTATGTTAAAATGCTACTGTGACATGTATGCAGGTGATGTGTAGTGATATTGCCAATGCTATGAGACCAAGGCTTAAGTTCCTTGTCTTTCCAATGGGCAAGTGGGCAAAGAAGAAAAATGAGATGTCAGTGAAAGTGTGGGACACCAGGACTTACCCCTATAGACTGCAAGGAGTGTCTTGGAGAAGAATTAAAGAGTAAAGAATGTCTTCTCTCTAAAATAAAAAGCTAGGTTTTTTTCCTAGGAAAAAGGAAAGTTTTTTTCTATAAAAGTTTTGACATTGGTGCAGCTGGTTGTGTGATAAACACAAGAGCCTGAGCAGTGGGCACTTCTCACACTATGGCTTTCTTCTACCTTGTCAATGTGAAGTTTCCCTTCCCTGGAAACAAAAATGTTACTGGGGAGGGCTGATGCACATCTTTATGGTGCTTTAAGACAGGATCTGGACATGAACAGGGTATCTATTGAGACTGAAGATGTAAATCCAAAACCCCAGTTCCAGTAACAACTCTACAATTTGAAACAAGGTACTGTCTGAATACTACCCACGCAGATCTTCCTCTGGTGGCTGCACAGCACACAGGAATCTGGAAAACAGGCTGTAGTTTCATTTTTTTTCTTAATCACCTCTGTTTTCTTGCAACTTGCACTACATTTCCATAAACAATGGTTTCCAGTGAAGCTCTGCAGGTCAAAAGACATAAAAATGTATTTCTGTGGAGTGCTATTGGTTTTTATTGCACTACATGGTAGAATTTTGAAAAGATAAATGAGTTTTTAAGCATCTTGTCTTTTCAAGTTAATTGTATTATTATTTATATTAAATTTCTCTAAAATTTTAAAATAAGATTATAATTTTGTTTAAAAATTGAAAAAAACACCAAAAAACCCTCAATACACTTCTATTCTAAAGACTCACAATATAATTTTAATATTTTTTTTTCAATTGAAGAAAAGCATTTTGAGTTGGGAATTGTTAGCTTATAAATTCCATTGGATCCAAGACTCCTCCATTAAAGAAAAAAAAAAATTCATGTCAATGTCTCAATTTTTTTTAAACTCTTTATGTTGACAGTTTTTATTTTACTGCCACGGAATAGAGATAGTATGATGAGAGTTAGCACATAGCAAAATTTTTGTTCTAGAATAATCTTTTATTTTCTACTAAAATTTCTGACAGATACCTAGAAGCTAAAGTTAATTTAAGTATTATGTCTTGCTTTACACCATATACAAAGTGGCATGGGACATCTTACTGCTTTGCATTATGCGTCTGTTCCCTGAAAACAACCATGTACTCTCAAGATTTCAAATCAGCTGATTTTACACTAAACATTCACTTTAAAATGTATTTAATTTAAAACACTGTGTTAAAGCTTAGTTTTTTAAGTTCTTTTTCAGTCATTTGTCTTTACCGGAAGGCTGGGTTTTGTGGTTTTTTTTAATCTTTACTTGAACAGGATTATATAGTGCATAATTGTTAAGTGGCTATTGCTTCTTGGTAAGCATACACAATATTTCCTAGTATTAAATATAAATTTTTTTTCTAGAGGAAACATGAAGACATATCTGAGGAAAATAGGAATATGTTCTGCACAAATTGTTTATGCAACTAATACTGTATGGATTCTTGTTAGTTGCCCATTTTTTTATTATTCCTTCAGCAAGTAGATGTTAATATTCTTCTAGAGAGGTACAGAAAATCTTGTCATTAATAATCTGATTCACTGACACTGAATTCAGTAATAAAACAAACAATTGGCCTACTGTTGGCAACCTATCTTACATATTTAATTGTAAATGACACTTCAGATGAATAAATACATTTTCTCAGTTAATTCAGCTCTCATTTTTTAATTATTTAATGCAGAAGATATCATTTTTGTTTATGAATCATTTTATCTTAAAGTTTTAATGATTTATTAAAATGAGATCCCATAACTATATACATAAGCACAGAACTTCTTAATATTTCAGGAAAATTTCCTGATTGTCAAAAAGCTGTATTGTAGCTTTTGCTAAAATTTTAACTTATTCCTGCAAATAATAACAATAATGCACATTTTATAAATAATCCCATTAGAGTAAAGCATTGAGAACAAAATTAGTGCTATTACCAGATAATATTATTATTATTATTATTTTAGGAACACTGGAGCTGACATAAAAATGAGACTTTAGCAATGTAAGGGTTAAATTTCTGACATGCCATATGAGCTTGTAAGGTAGAAAGCATGGTATTCTTTTCTGGAGTATTTCTAATATGGTGATATCAGGGTTCCTAATACAGAAAATAAAGAAAAAAAGAACCGTAGTTGCCCTGTTTTTGAGATATGAAGACTTTTAACCTTAGAATTTATATTAGACAAAAAATACAGAAAAAGAGCTACTTTTACAGTGATTTAATTTTTACTGCTGTATTTTTCAGTAATATTTCTTTCATTATATTTTTCATCTACCTACTACCACACCATTCTGTCCTACATGCATTTGCTGTAAGGTGCCAGTTAAATCAGCATGTTATGTAAAGACAACAAACAAAGACATACTGCTCTTATTTTGATAATCACAGAATCACATGATGATTGAGATTGGAAGGGATCTCTGGATCTCATCTGGTCCAACCCACTTCCTCAAGCAGGGAACACCTAGAAACAATTGCCCAGGACCACGTCCACAAGGTTGTTGAATATCTGCAAGAATGGAGACTCAACAATCTCTGTCGGCAACCTGTTCCAGTGCTCGGTCACCCTCACAGTAAAAAAGTGTTTCCTGTTGCCTTATAAGATTATTATGATCCATAAGAGAAAAACTAACAATGTATAAAATTTTATGCAACAAAACAAGAACTGTATACTAAGTTAAAGTCATATTGAGTAAAAATCTCCAGACATTCACCAAACCACTCCAACTTCTTTTCACAAAAGAAAGAAAATTACAAATATTAATACTAAACAGTAAATCCTAAAGTTAGGATATAGAGAAGTGTTTAAAATTAAGTATTAAACATGCATAGTGAAATGTTAACATTATTTACAAATATTAAAATATTTGTGATGAGAAAAAATAGTATGTGATATGTGATTTCATTTTAATACAACTTTTGCATGAAATTATCTTACTCAATAGAATCATCCACATAAAATCATAGTTTCCTCATGTCATCATAGGAATACAGGAGCTGGCAAGCTCCTTTTGGGTCAGACTAGTTAGTGGTTCTTTTGGTGAACTTTCTGAAATATAGCTGGTATATAGCTAGTGGAAAATACTTAAAGAAAATAGATTATCCACTCTAGAACCTTCTATCCATCAGAAAACCTGGTTATGGGAAGTATACATTTTGGGGGCAGGGCATAATTCTGGGGAAGATCTTGGTAACCACCTTCCACACTGAAGGCTCTTGCAACACCTGCAGATCACACACAAGTGACTGGCAAAATAAATAAATACTTGTCTACTTCCAAATGGTTAGAGACCTTCTTAAGGTTTGTATCTTTTACATAACTCTATTCCAGTCTGAGTTCAATGTACCTTATCAACTGTCTCCACCAACATGCAACTATCTCAGGTAGTCTTGATCATGGTATGGACTCACTCACATTTTACTCTCTAGACTCCCCCACAGTAATCCAAGGATTGCTAACGAATAAATAAAGGAATTTGTTATTGAAATTATAATTTCTCTTGCACTGTCTAAGAAAGATAACCATATGAATCCAAATAGGCTTTGCAATAATTTTAGTTCATTTAACAAAAACAGAAGGGATAACATCCCACTAGAAAAATCCCCAAACATTAAAAATGCAGTGTCCATCACCATGTTTTGTTTTGGTTTGCTTTATTTTAATTGTGGAGGAGAAGGACAGATTACTGGTGGTAGCAAAGACTTTTCAGGCAGAATATTTTCTTTTCCGCTTTACAGTCTTCCTTTGTTACCTCTGTCTTGTTTCCACAACTTTCCTCTTGTCAACTTTCTCCTTTATTTCAGATAAGAGGAAGAAGCTTCTTGTCTGTTTCAGCAAATGTGACACCCTAAGATGTCATCAAAGTAATGATCTCCTGTGAAGAGGGACAGAGGAACTTCAATCCATGTTGAGGAGTTCTCAGCTTCTGTTTTTTTTTTTCTTTATTGTTGGAAATTGTTTGAAAAACATAGGAACACATGAAACTGTTAAGCAAACTACTACTTTGTGACTCCTTTCCCGCTGTACTTTCAAATCTCTCGAGTCAAACTTAGACAACTATCTTCAGGAAAGATCTCTAAGATCCATTTTTTTGAAAGGACACCTAATACATAGACTAGACACAACATTCTTGCTGATGGCAGGAAATTTTTGTGAAGATATATAATCTCTTCATTGATTGAATAGAAAGCATAGATATCTAATATTCAGAATTCATCTACAGAGACAAGGACTTCAATTTTAGGTGTTGCAATGCTTAAGAAGAAAATATTTGAGTAGGTACTCTATATTCTAATTGATAGCAATGACAAAAACACAAAGTGTTGCTTCTTTAACCTGAATAAATTCAAGGCAGGGAGCTTTCATATGTCAGTAAATTTTCAAAATGTCCTTTCAAATATATACACAAAATCTACTCTTCTAATAAAATACATGCTTTTGGGGATTTAATTTTTCTATTTCTTGTCTTACAAAAGCAATACGAGGTCCAAATTTTTTTCCTTCTTTTTTTTTTTTTTCCCACTGGTATTTCTAAAATTACTGTTTAAAACAAACTTCATAACTGATATGTAATGCTTTAAAATTTCTAAAATGAGTAATGTTATCCTATCACAGTCCATGAGAATTTTAAATAGTGGTGCAGTATTATGAAGCATAATAATGTTAAATTAATTTATTTTTATATAAATTTATCAGTATGTTTTTACTGTCCATATCCTTTTTTTCCCCAATAATTTCATCACAATTTGTAGACTTTCCACATCTGACTGTTTAGATGTTCTGTCCATATTTCATCAGAATTACAATTACTATTTCATTGCTTGAATTCAGTTTTCCATCCTGTAGCTAAAAGATGCTTAATATGGAGTCCTAGTCTATCACTATAAACTTTTGCACTTTCTGGGCTACACATTCATGTCCTCAGAAAATGAAAAGCCTAATCAAAATCATATTTTGTTATCTAGATCCTTTATACTTCAGGCAGCTTCTGATGCACTTTATGAAATGTCATTAGATGCTCTACCAACTCACTAGACATATATACAAAGAAGAATTTCTGAAAGTTTACCTAGAGTTTTATTACATTAATACAGTCTTTCATAAAAACTGAACACCCCCTGACTTAACTTTTGTAAATTGCTCTTCAGGAATGTGCTAGGGGGTTGTCAAATCTGGTAGCGCAGTGGTGGCAAGGATACCACAGCTCCGTGTCCCTAGGTCCAGCCAGTAGCACAGCTGAGCGTGTATTCCCAGTAGGCAGACACACGTACAATACACATAAACGCATATATACACAGCCAGCCATACAGAATGACACAAACCGGCACACTCAACACTCAAACAAACACAAACAGCACTGATGGCTTCATCTTGCTCCCCTCTCTGTCTGGCCAGGAGGAAGGTCTGTTAGTGGGAATGTGTACCTATGTGTAGGTGAGGTGTGGATCCCTCCAGCAGCAGGGCTCAAACACTCAGTCCGGCTGGACTGTCCAGCTGCCCTGGATCCCAGTCTCCTCTGCCTTAGGTTCCCGTCACTCTGCACAGCAATGAACCGGAGCAGGGTCCAATTTGTGCACTCCCATCTGTCATCATTCTGTGTTCCTTTCTGTGTGTGGAGAATACACAGGAAGTATATTACATTTTGATATTTTTTAAAATAAGACTGAAGAATCTAAGACTCTGGTTTGTTATGAATATTCAGAGAACATAAGAATGTATTTTAAAATATAGCTTTATCTATTAAAATCACTTTTCAACTGTACCTTCGATAAAAGCATAGGAAAATTGCAGTATAAGCCTAAAAGAAATGAAAAGCATAAATTTAAAAGAAATTTTTTGCAGGTAAATATCCTTTTAATGTTTTTAATGTTATTCCTTTAATATTATTTTAAATTTTAAAGGTGTACAATTCCAAAAGAAGCCAGCCAAGCATCACCACCACCACCCCTCCTCAAGTTAAAATTATATTTCCTGGTACTATTTAGGAAAGAAATTATCAAGATCTTCTTCAGAGATAATAATCTTGCCAAGCTCAGAGTCTGTCAGTCACTGCCTTTTTCAGGAACTACTTTAGAAAAGTACTGTGAACACTCCTGTTTTGATGGCTCCCATTGATTTTGGTAGGCTTTGGATCATGCCCATAGAGTTCTCATTATTACAGCATTTGCTATTTAATGAACAAACCCTGTGGAGAGTTTACAAAAGTAACCAATGTGTGGGTCACTCACCCGTCATGGAATTGTCTAAAAGACTGCAAAAGACTAACAGACACCGGCTGTGCCACAATAGACTATATGAAAATTCCATTTAATCTGTTATGGAATAGCGTTATGTATATTCTGACACAGTGACAGAAAATAAAACATTTTTTTATCTCTTTCATCATTTAGAGGCTCTGATTTACCTTATTCCCTTGTTCTCTCCATTTACTATGATGTCTTCAATGAAATGAAAGAAGATCCAACAAAATGTAATTTTCTAAACTTCTTTACCTATTTGTTCTATTGTCTTTTTACTCTGCCCCTATCTTTTATACTAATCTGAGTCTATTTTGTCCTTGCTCTCTATTTCATTTTTACTCTTGCTTTATAAATCCTTTATGATGTTATTTCTTGTCTTCCATCTGAAACAGTCATTTTTACACAGCTGTAAATTTCCACCGCAGTCATTGGAAAGCTCAATCAGTTACTATTCTTTTATAACGAAAAAAACCCTGTCCACTTACATAAATTGTTTTTTTTTTTCTCAAGACACATAAGTTCGTGCATCCTTGATCCATATGAAATAAAGCCTTTATGTAAGTTCCCAGAACATTTTGTTGTTTCTACAGAGTACTTTCTGTAAATGTACAGCTTGTGTTTACAGAAAAACAAATTGGTCAAATACATGTTTTCATAGAGTGATAGACTCATAGAGTGATTTTGCTTGGAAGAAACCTTTAAAGAATACCTAGTCCAACTCCCCTGCTGTGGACAGAAACATCTTTCATTAGATCAGGTTGCTCAAAGACACATCAAAACTTGACCTTAAACACTTCCAATGATGGGGCATCCACAACTTCCACTACTGGGAAACCTGTTCCATTGTCTCAATATCCTCATAATAAATAATTTCTTCTTTATGTTCAATCTCCATCTACCCTCTTTCAGTTTAATACCATTCACCCTTGTTCTGTCACTACAGGCCTTGATAAAACAAGTCTCTCCATCTTTATTATAATATCCTTCACTTGCTGAAAGGCCTCAGCAAGTTGTCCCTGGACCATTCTCTTCTGCAGGCTGAACAACCCCAATTCTCTCAGCCTGTCTTCACAGGAGAGATGTTCCAGTCGTCTAATCATTTCCGCAGCTCTCCTCCAACAGGTCCATGTCTTTCTTGTGTTAGTGATCCCAGAGCTGGATGCTGTACCCCTGGTGGGGTCTCACAAGAGTGGAGTAGAGAGTGAGAATCACCTCCCTCACCACACTGGCCATGCTTCTTTTGATGCAGTGTGGGATATGATTGACTTTCTGGACTGCAAGTACACATCGCCAGCTCATGTCCAATTTGTCATCCACCACTCACCCAAAGTACAGCTCCACAGGGCTGTTCTCAATCTATTCATTCCCCAGCCTGTATTTGTAGCAGGGATTGCCCCGACCAAGGTACAGGACCTTGATCCTCATGAGGTTCACATGGTCCCACTCCTCAAGCCTGTCAAGATCCCCCTGGATGGCATCCCTTCCCTCTAATGAATCAACTGCACCACTCAGTTTGGTGCCATCTGCAAGCTCACTGAAGGTGCACTCGATCCCACTGTCTGTGTCATTGATGAAGATATTAAACAGTATTGGCCTCTCCCACACACACAGACCAAGGTTGTCAGGGGCTTAGAAACCCCCTCAAATGCTACATGGGGATCTCACAACCCTTGCACTCTTCCCAGCATATGGCAGCTGCTTTGTGGAGGAAGATGTTAGCTGAGAGTGCTGCTGTTGAAAATTGGTGTAACCAGCCACTACTTCTATTCTCATAAACTTAACCTATCTTAGCTACAGACAAGGGATGTAATATGAAACACCACCAAAAAAAATAAATAGAAGAGCTAATAGGACCCTCAGGAGTCAAGTATCGAGTTTGCTTGGGTTTTTGTATGAATGAGAATTTTAATTTTTAAAAAGTAATCACTTTATACCACATTTTCATTTGCAGTTGTAGTCTAAAGATTGACAGTTTTGATGGAAAAATCTTGTTTAACGTACCCAATCCCTTTGCATTTACAAGATGGGTTTTGCCACTTTTGTGCCAAACTGCTCATCCCCCATATACATGGAGCGGCAAGGGGAAAACACAGCCTCAGGCCCATGCCCCCTCTGGAGTTAAGCCATGAAACTGCCACTATTTCTCTTAATTGCTTAACCTGGACTTGCTGCAGATCACAAGGAATCTCTGCCTCAGTGGCAGAAGATTCCTGGCGTGACGTCACTGTATAAAGACATAGTATAACTTTTTTTTTTCCCTGACAACAATAAAGGTGAAAGTTTTAAATACTAATAGAAATCACTAAACAATATTTAACATTATTCTACCCATTCTAACAATATCTAATGAACTTCCTGACATTCTTATCAAAATTGTTGTAGCAGTATATCAAAGTAGAATGGCAATTTGTGTAAATGCCATGTGCACTGAAGTCTTCTTTAAATCAGGATGCTTCTGTTAACAGAAATCCTTTTATTCACTCTATGAATGTCAACCTTTTAGGATACTAATTGTCATTTAGCTTTACAATGTCATTTATGCCTCCTGTTGCACAGTACTGGGCAATGTATTTAACAACCATCCCATCATTATATATTCAAGACAGCAAATGTAGTATGGGAAATTGTTTGTGCAATACTTCTTAACAATGCTATTAAGAACTGTTCCCCTGCAGTGAAATGCTTAAATAACAGTGAAATAAAAGTCAATGCTTCCAGAAAACATACCATAAATGTAGCAGAATGATGATTCCCTGATTCATTCTCTTCAAGGTGAACGTGCTTTTTATGCATTAAAAAAAAAAAAAACAACTACAACTTCAAAATAATTTTATCTTCTTTTGGGATTCCTCAGTAGACCATATCCTATTGCTGTTAGGACTCCAAGTATTTCTCATATGCTGGAGCTTGGCTGGTGGTTCAGTGAAAAGGTAAGATCTTTTTTTGGTTTTTGTTCTTATTATTTTGAGCTGTTCCCTTCCTTCTCTTCCTTCATTAAGCTGTTGAGTAAATTCACACAGGCCATGATACGGTAAATAATAATAGACATTGTACTGTTCCTTACTTTTTAAGAGAACAGCTTATTTATCTGTCATTCTCACATCTCTAAATTGAAATGCCACAGTTTCCTCGACTTCAGAGTGGCCAAAATTTTAATCTATATTTTTTCTTTCTGAGTATATAATTGAGAAATACCTTGAATAAAGTATTACCTCCTCCTGATTTTGAGTCCTATGAATTTAGAAAAAAATATAAGGTAAAAATATGGCTAAAATGCTGTAGTTATTAATGTTATGGAGGTGCTAAGGACTTCCTTTCTGTAAGTACTATGTTTAAAGTCAGAAAAACTGAAGGACTGAGAAAATGTAGCTGTCTAAATAAGGCCAAATGTGGAAAGAAAGGAAGAAATAGACATCCATATTTTCTAAATGAGGAACTGAAACCAACATGGATATTTCTCTCTGAATTAGAGACATCTAAAGAGTAGACCTAGATCAAAGTTAATTGCCTAGACTCCTATGGGAAACTGCTTTGACCTAAAGGGCTTCAATTTCCAGCTCTTTAGCTCATGACATTGCAGTCTCCCCTTTAAGTTCACAACCTTCCATCTACATGCCCCTACACCCCACCGTAACTGCCTTTTACCCTCATACTCCAAAGTACACTTAATCTTGTTTTGCACCGGCAGGTTCTGAAAACACTATGTCTATAACGTCAGTTTGAAGAAGGTGGTTGCAATTAACTTTTGAATTGCCTTTTCTTGTTCCTCCCCCATTTTATACACCTTGCTTCGTAATTTTTAGTTTATAATCTTATACTAGGAAACAAACAGAATTTAGTAGACAGCATTACTGAAATAGCCATTTACAGAGCTGTACGCATTTCACAATAATGCACATGTACACAGCTTTAAAAATCAATTAGTTCTGCAACATCTGCAGCTGATCAAAGCATGCTCCAATCTAGTACTATTACTGTAATAAATCAGAGGAACAAGGTTGAGGCAATCCTGTGGAAATTATGCAATTACTTTGGAAAAGGTTTTTGGAGGAAGCGTTTGTTGCATCGGAGAAAATGCCAAGAAGAGGATATTCATCCAGAGAGATTCCCATTTTTTCTCTTCATTACTGGTCACTGGGAAGATATTTTCTTTTCCTGTTTTCTTCTCCCTTTCTCCTTTGTTTTTTTCATTGTCCTTGAAAGTAAGTTTTACTGCTAGAGTTGATGAGTGCTATCAGCTACAGGCTTGACAAATAAATTGTTGTACATGTAAGCCTGTCTCAACATCCTCTGTAGAACATTCCTTGTACAGTCAAAGGAAAGAAAAAAGCATTCTAGGACCTTATTCATCTTGTCTTAATGTAGAAACCTAAAATGGATCAGAATAATTGCATGAGAAATAATTATTTTTCTTCTTTGATTTTGAAGGAAATTCTTGATGACTGCTGTAGATATAAATACATCCACTACAGACATCTAAGCTTACATATGATGAATGTAGAAATGTTCTTTAATTTTATGCAGTCTTTTGATTGTAGTGGACTGTAAGTGAACTTACATGTCCTAGTCGAAATCATCTGTAAACCACTCGGATGGTTTATTTCATAGTGCTTATGATAGATATGGTACTACACATATTCTACTGTTTTTTTCAAATGTATGCAAACAAACAACTTTGAAAAGTAATGTATACATTCTAGCTAAAATGTAACATTTTTGATTTTTTTCAAACCAAAATTTTGTTAATTGATTCACATTTTTTATTATATAGAAGAGAAAATATTGGTGCTAAAAATTTTAAGCTCTGAAATTTTTTTACAAATAATTTTGTTTATTTATCCATGGACAGTTCTGATTTTTTTTTTAATACAGAGTAAAGCTCAGATTGTTTCCTACAATGTACTTTCATATATTAAATATACTTCAACTGCAAGTCTTTTATATTTTGTTTTTAATTATATCTTTTTTTTCCTAAAAGAAATTAATAATATGCTTTGTTATAATACTTGATACTTGGAGAACAACCAATGAGGTACACAACATTTTGTCAGATTAATAGCTCTTTTATTCTTATGACTTTATTTACTCAACATTTATTTTACAAAAAATATAAGTCAGCTAATCATTAGTTAGAAAAAATAAGTGTCACCACAATTGAGGATGTCTGTAATTAATAATATCCAAGAAATAGGGGTAACAGCACATTCCTCTGTCAATACAAGGCTTTGAGGAGTATATATCGTACCATTTCGAGCAGCACTTTGCAAAATATCAGAACAATGCTGTAAATTCTGTCACAGTGATGTAAAATTTACTAACAACATTTAAATGATTTTTCAAAGTATAGTTATTGATTTTCTTTTTGTCAGAAAAAGTTTCTAGTTCCAGGACAGAATATCTGGTCAAAATCATATAAAGACAGAAAACAGACCTAAAAAGACAAATATCACAGTGGTAAGGAAACTCATATTGAACATCAGGGTAACTGAATAGTTAATTAGGAATTCTTACTAACAAATACTTAAAAATTAAAAATTACAATTAATGTTTTTCAGAAACATTTGATGAAAATTAAGCCTCAACAAGTACACCTACTATCTGTTTATTTGTTTCTGGACAGGTTAAATATATGTATAATACATTATGGTGACATAGAATACATCTAATTAGAAATGCATAGTAATTTTTTATATATATCTATTCAATTGAGTTAATCAGTACTTTTAGATGAAACAACAGTATCACTGACACATCTTCAAATGCAGCTGTTGGTAGTAACACTGCTCTTCTATCTTTCCCGATGCTTTCACTGTTACCCAGTTTATAAAATGTCTTTGCAATAAAGTTTTCATGTGACACACATTTATAGGCTAGTAAATAAAAAGTAGGTATAAATTTTACAGAGTAATCCAAACTATTCTCATAAATGAGCACTGTTCAGCCAAACATATTTTAGTAGAAGAATCTTGATGTAATAACATCTGTGGAAAGAACGTAAGCAATGTTTTTAGGACAGGGAACTGCAGCTCAGGTTAGCAATGACTCGGAGAAGGATTTGAGGGTGTTAATAAATGACCATTTTCACACAAATTCTATGTGCAGTGCTGTAGCTGATATAAAGGTTAATGTAATCCTTCTAAGAATAACTAAAAAAAAAAAAAAAAAAAAGAAAAAAATCAAAAGGAAGAGAACTGGAAAGATTGTTACTAGAATACTATGTCTGATTCAGATGACCAAAATTCAAGAGATACAGAAGACAGTCAACATGAGAAACATGAAGAGTATTTAAGTTCCAGGAGAAGGCCTTAGCTGTGAGGCTTAAAGGCTTTTATTTGTTCATTTTGTCAAAGACGAGTATAGTCAAGTCTTTTTTCAGTCCTGCAGATAAAGGCATGACATAATTCAATGTCATGAAATTGAGGTTAGATAACATTAACCTTTAAACAAGATATGTTTTCCTAGCAGTGAAGACAATAAAACACTGAAACACTCACTGTAGGTGGTGGTGGATATTCCAAGAACTGGAATTTAAAATGAGATCAGATATCTTTCAAAAAATACAATTCTGACTTTCAGAGACATTCTGTAATTTGCATACACAGAAGGTAAGTTTTAATAATGATAGACTTACTTTTGGCATTGATGTCTGAATATAGATTTGCATCCGAAATGAACAGAATTTTATAATTAAATATATTGAAAAGGTATTAGGTCACCAATATTTAACATAATGCAGTGCTCCCTTCTAATCTGATCCAAGAAGAGAATGGCCACTGCCATTACATCTAAAATCCATTAAGTTAGCTTAGTATCCTGTTCTTAAGTGGAAAATCACAGGTTTTGTTTTTTGCTGAGAGCTTGATTACAAGCTGAGAGGTTATATAAATTCCACAAAGAATGGAAGTTCTACAGAGCTAAAGTAGATGGTACAAGTGTCCTGTAACAGCAAGCACATGTAGGTCAGTGACTAAATACGTTACTGTCAAGATTCTTCTAGTTCAGGCAATCACAATTATTATTTAATGAAGTTTAGCTCAAATATCATAGAATCACACAATCATAGAATACTTTGGATTGGAAGGGAACTTTAAAGGTCATTAGTCCAAACCTCCCTGTAGCGAGCAGGGACACCCTCAACTTAATCAGGTTGCTCAGAGATCTGTCTAACTTGACCTTGAATGTTTCCAGGGATGAGGCATCTACCATGTCTCTAGGCAACCTGTTCCAGTGTTTCACTACCTTCATCATAAAAAATTTCTTCCTTATATCTAGTCTGAACCTACCCTCTTTTAGTTTGAAAACATCCCCCCTTGTCTATCAAAACAGGCCCTACTAAAAAGTCAGTCCCCATCTTTCTTATAAGCCTCCTTTAAATACTGAAAGGCCCCAATAAGGTCTCGCTGGAGCCTTCTCTTCTCCGGGCTGAACAACCCCAACTCTCTCAGCCTGTCCTCATAGGGGAGGTGCTCCAGCCCTTGGATCATCTTCGGGGCCTCCTCTGGACTCACTCCAACAGGTCCATGTCCTTCTTGTGCTGAGGACCCCAGAGCTGAAGGCAGTACTGTCGGGGGGGTCTCACCAGAGCAGAGCAGAGGGGTAGAATCCCCTCCCTCGACCTGCTGGTCATGCTGCTTGTGATGTAGCCCAGGACATGGTTGGCTTTCTGGGTAGCAAGCACACATTGGCCGGTCATGTCCAGGTTTCATGCACCAGTACCCTCAAGTCCTTCTCAGCAGAGCTGCTCTCAATCCCTTCATCCCCCAGCCTGTCTTGATCAGGCATGTCAGCTGAACCTCTCAGCTTGGTGTTATCTGCAAACATGCTGAGGGTGCGCTTGATCCCACTGTCTATGTCACTGATGAAGATATTAAACAGTATTGGTCCCCATACAGACACCTGAGGGACATCACTTGTCACTGATGTCCATATGGACATTGAGCCATTGACCACCACTCTCTGGATGTGACTATCCAACCAATTCCTCATCCACCAAACATTTCATCCATCAAATCCATATCTCTCCAATTTAGAGAGAAGAATGTTGTGGGGGACCATGTCAAAGGCCTTACAGGAGTCTGAATGGATGACGTTGATAGCTCTTCCCTTGTTTGCTGATATCCTCACTCCATCATAGAAAGCCACTAGGTTAATCAGGCAGGACTTGCCCTTGGTGAAGCCATGCTGGCTGTCTTGAATCACCTCCCTGTCCTCCATGTGCCTTAGCAGAGCTTCTAAGAGGATCTGTCCCATGATCTTCCCAGGCACAGAGGGGAGGATGACAGGTCGGTGGTTCCCAGGGTCTCTTTTCTACCCTTTTTAAAAATGGGTGTAATGTTTTCCTTTTTTCCAGTCAAAAAACACCGGGTACTGTCCCTGGCTGCCATTGCTTTTCAAATATCAGGGACAGTGGCTTGGCCACCTCATCAGCCAATTCCCTCAGGACTCCAGGATGCATCTTGTCAAGTCCCATAGACTTATGTATGTTCAGGTTCCTCAGGTGGTCACAAACCTGATCTTCTCTTACAGTGGGAGGGACTTTGCTCTCCCAGTCCTTGTCTTACAATCCATCCCCTCAAGAGGTGTGGGAAGAGAGATTGCCAGTGAAGACCAAGGGAAAAAAGTTGTTGACCACCTCAGCCTTCACTTCATCCATTGTTACCAGTTTGCCAGTCTTGTTCATCAAGCAGGTACACTGTCTTTGACCTTCCTTTTCTGATTGACATACCTATAGAAGCTATTATTATTATTCTTTACGTCCCTTGCCAAGTTCAGCTCCAGCCACACCTTGGCCTTCCTAACCCCATCCCTGTACCAGGCAGCATCCCTATACTCTTCCCAGGATACTTGTCCCTGCTTCCACTGCCTGCACATTTCCTTCTTGCCTTTTAGTTTGACCAGCAGGTCTCAACTCAGCCATGTTGGTCTCTTGCCTTCCTTTCCTGATTTCTTACACCTGGGGATCAAGAGCTCTTGCACTTTATGGAAAGCGTTCTTAAAGATCTGCCAATATGAAAGGTCTGTGTTTAGGAAATGAAAGTGTTTAATTCTTCTTTATCAATCTAGAAGAATCATCCATTAGCCATGGAACTGAAAACTTTTTTGTATTTTGTATTCTGCCTCATTTTTTTTCTCCTACATTTTTTTTCTAAATAATGGAACATCCAGCAAAGTTACTTCCAGAGACTATGCCAAAATCTAGAGAATCTTAAATATAAACATTTCTTAACATTCAACTTAGAATTTTTATTTTATTTAGTTTACATTTTTGGTCCTTATATCTATTGTAGTGTCTTTTCAGTGTAACACTGAACTGATATTATTCACTTTTGATCCAGTGGATAACCATCAAGAATATTCATTCTTCTTCTCCATTTATACCCTTGGTAAGCAGTGTGAATCATTTTTACTGACACACATTAAGTGCAGGTGTCATTTCACTTCATTGTGGATTTCTAAAAGTTAGATGTTCAGGGTATGATAAGAATTTCAATTCCCTGTGAGTGGTGGAGAGATTCAGGTGATGCTTCAGTTCCTTCAAGTCAAAGTGTCTGTTTCATTCTTGTAGTCATTTTTTCAACTCTGAAATGAAATGACATGAAGATGGCTAGAGACTCTTATGAGCTTAGAGTATATCCACAAAGACACAGAGTTAGTTGCCTTTTATGGAGATGAGATCTTTTGATAGAATCTGACATTTGCTGAATAGCTCATTTTAATTTTAATTTTAATTTTTAAATCATGCATTGTTATTCTATAGCTGAATTAAATCTGAAGTAATATATCTGGCAAACCTCCCAGGGTTTCTGAATATTGATAAACATTGGGCTTTAACCAGATTGGGTTTTATTCCCATAGGCTCATAACTTTTTACTGAAATCCTGATTCAGAGAAACAGACAGGATGCTAAAAATCATGTAAGCAATTTGGCATTGTCAGAGAACACTAGGGCTAATGAAATGGATATAAGGAGAAAATTAATTAAAAAGAAGAATGGAGTAGTTTTCAGATTAAACGGAATTTCTTAATGTTTACTGCTATTATAATACACAACTTTGGTTTTGTTTTGTTTTTTTTTTAAGGATTTTTATGTCAGATCTGTGCAAGCAGGATGGACAATGGACTACAACCTTAGGCCATAATAGGTAAAAAGTTGTAAACTGTGTGAAAGTAAGAAAGCACATAAACCGTGTATGCTCTAATGTGGCATTTTATTTGTATAAGTAGCAAATAAACATTTGGTAAATGTAAATATTTCAGGAGAACAGTCTTATTAAAAAATGCACTGTATTGTGTAACTAAAGTTGTTGCCTTGTAGATGAAGCATTTTTGTCTTAACTTAGTTCAAACTTTCAGTGATCTGAAGTTTTTAAAATTACTAACTGATAAGGTGACTATTTTTACTTTATTTCTTATGTAGTGTTTCTTAATAAAGTGCTCAGATCTTACTATCAAAGGTTAATGAGTTAGTAAACAACATCTTGACCCTGAATAAGAAAGTATCAAAGTTATTCAATAAAGAGATAATCATAAGTGATGATAGAAACATCAAGGGTTTTTGTGGCCATTAAAAGAGATTAATTTTATATATACTTGGACAGAACTAGCACTGAGATATAAACCTAGTAACAAAACCAAATATATGACAATATTCAAGATTATCCTAGATAATCTAGATCTTTATCCAAGTTTCAATACATAGTTGCTATCCTGAGCTTTGGATGTGTTTTCTAATAGTGGCATATACTGTGTCTACTTCACATGTAAGCTGATCTAAGGAGGGGGGGATAAAATGCTTTTTCCTTTTGCCTGACTAGGATTCTGTATACTTAAGTTAGACAAGAGACTGTAGAAGAGTATAGGACTGGCTTTAACCTACTAATCTCCAGCACAGTTTAGGCAGAATGGTATAATTCTCAATTTTACCAATTCCTTGGGCTGTGTTCGCAATCTAAACTCCGTGTTCTTGCAGGTAGATTTCTACTGGAATCCAACCCAAACTAGATGTCTCCTGCATGGATGTCAGTATCTCATTTCCCTTTAATGAAACACTTTCTCCGGCAGTATTAGGAAGCCTTTTCTAAACTTACATCAGCCTTCTAAAAGACAGAGCAGCTTTTCATTTGCTCAGAAAGGCAGATGAAGATGAAGAATGTTTTTTTTCCCAATAATTTTCTTGGACAATGATGTATATAGAGTCTAGAGCATTATACCAGCATGCATGTTCTTCACCTCTTTCATAATGTTAAATATGTGTGTATCTCAGTAACTATAGGACACCGAATTATTCTAATTTAGAGAAACAAAAGAAAATAATATATTGATCTACATTTCAACTTCACAGTTGCTCTGATTTTGTCAAGAAACTCTGGTTAGAAAATCCATTCTGAAGAGAAAGATTCTTATTTAGTCATAGTCTTGTGGAATGAAGAATATGGATTCATTACACAGTAAAATTAAATATTCATCTAGTTATTAATGAAAAGAGTATACATAGATAAGGAGGAAAACATTTTTTTGTGTGTGTAACCCACCAACTCTTTTATTATTTAGTGCCTTTTGCTGCTTCCATCAGCTTCTCTGAAGTCTATTTTGCTTTGCCTTTATGTTATCTTCCCAGCTTCTTTCTCTGCTTCTCTTCCACTTCATGGTCTTGGTGAATATCTTCTCTCTACATTTTCCTTCCTGCAGTTTCTGTTTCCATTTTTTTCAGGAAAGAGAGGCATTCACTCCTCCAAAACATCTTCCACATGATTTGCAGAATCTGACAGAGATCATTAAATCAGTAATATTCCATAAAAGTATGAAGTCTTTATGTGAACAACATCATACTTATAGTAATTATTTTGTTTTCTATTAAATTAAGATTTGGTCTGCTTGAATCCATAAAAATACCAGCTCTTTATTGCATTGTATTGAAAGTACTTCACTCGGCTAAATTTACATGGACTTAGCTATCAATGGGTTTGTGTCTCTTCATGCTTTCTCCTTTGTAGCGTCGTTACATGCCAAGGTACCGCGAACGGATCACTGGTCGGCCCGGACCAGGGAAGAAACAGATAACACACACGGTGAGAGTGTCAACTTCCTCGTTTATTGCGCAGTTAATTCCTTTTATAAAAACACGTCACAGGGAGGCGGTGTCTAGCGCTCTATCTTTCCGTGACATCGCGAGATCTTCCGAACACCGCACCCTACACTCCTTAACCCTATTTTTATTGAAGAGTCCTACTCTGGAAAGGTCTGTTTCTGGAAAGCTCTATATTGAAGGATCTGTGAAGGAGATTCTCAGAGTATTTTGAAAATGAAGGCATGAGTACAGCTATAACTTCTTCATTTTATTTTGCCTTATTTTTAAATAACTCAGCTTCATTTCTCTAGCACATTCATTGATTAATTAATTTGTTATCTGTTAACTGCTAACCAAGACTTCGCATCAGTTAGAGCCCCCTTGCTATTGCACATGAATTTGATTTTACTTCCATTTCTTTTCTGCTTTTACTGTGCCCTTGCCCTACATTTCTTTAAAAGTATTGCCCTTCTCACATTTGGTATTTAGAGATTATGAAAGATTGAAAATTATCAACATAAGAGAATAGCGATTTCTCTTGTTTCAGTTTGCTTTCTTCATCTTGTACTTGCTCTTTCTTTCTTTCTTTTTCTTTCTTTCTTTCCCATGACTTCAGCTGTTTTGGACTGCCCACAAAAAGATGAGCTTCCTTGGAAGAATCCAATGCAGATGTTAAAATAAAAAAGAAAAAAAAAAAAATATTTTTGGAAGATGGAACTCTGATGCCAATTAAATAACCTTAAACATTTGCTTCATATGATTGGACTGATCTAATTACCTTATGGCTGGCAGAGAAGCTCTGAAAGGTCATAATATGCACAAGTAAAAAGAAGCCATCCCATGGCTTATCTTAGTAAGCTCTGTCACTGTTTCAAAAATAGTGTCTTATGCATTCATGTAATTTGTGCATTTTGTGACTTGAATATAATCATAAATTATGCAATTAACCCACTTTAAAAATTCCCACTTTTACATATGTAGTGCAGATTGTATGTAGCATGATGCCATATAAAACGATACTGGCAAAGTTTTATGAAAACTTTAAGAAGCACTGGCAGCAATATACATATAAACTGAGATAGGATGGGGCAGATCTGGAGGTGCAGATAAGGAGGGCTCCAGCTTTCATTGCTGAAGGAAAGATTTCTTGATTTCAAAAAATGTGATTTTTTAAAACTGCATCATCTTGCCTGATGGATTTGCAATCTCTATGACATTTAGAGGAATGAAAAAGATTCATGTGCCAAAAAGATGAGCAAAAAGTTGGGTAAATAATTAATTAATAAATAATAGCTTATGACTGTGTCCTGAGACTTACGTTGCTACTCCTATTATGCCATTGGCTATACTACTGGTTTGTAATACCCAAATGCTATTAAATATGTTTCTTTGATATCACGTTCAGGGACTTAAAAAATTTCTCTTCATAGTCAATAAAAAGAGTAATCTGTAAATAACCGGGATCTTCAGATCATAGAAAGCAGTACAGTTGTTTCAAAATAATAGACCTGAGATACATAACTATGTCTCAGAATGTGGCCTACTGTTTACCATGTGGTAACCTGTGAACCCGAGTCTCTCTCCAGAGCCTTTCTAGCTCTATTGTCTTTGATTTTACAGTTTATGTATTATTGCAGTGCTTTGCTGATGTAAGAACACATTCAGAAAGATACACAATCCCTTCCTGGAGAATGTGCAGCCTGACTAAATCAAGGGAGACTGAACGGTGAGATGACCTGTATAGTGATACAAAGCAAATCAGGAGGTAGTTATAAAATAAATACTGGGCTCCACATTATTTGTACATGATCTCATTATATTGCTTAAGCTGTGCTAGCAAATAAGCAGCAGGACAGTCTTTATTTTGTTATTTATTCTGCTTGTAATCTTTTTCTGTGATTAATGAAGGTTCTTCTTGGTCATATTAGAATTGTTTGGGTGCAAGTAAATATTACTACTTTGCTGTATTTGCATTTTGCTTAGTCTATCTCACTCTTAGAAACCGATCCTTATCCTGGAGCAATGTGGAAATATTAGAATTCTTCTTTAAGGATAAAACAAATCATTACTGTAGCAAGTTGGAACATGATAAATGTTTTACTCTACTCCTAATCCTACATGAGACCCTGGAAGATTCTGTGTGAACCCCACAGTTCAGCAAGGGGAAAGGAAAGGGCTGTGGTGGGTCAATCTTCACTGACTGCCAGGTATTCACCTACCCTCTCTCACTGCCCCTCCTAAGCAGGACAAGGTGGGAAAATAAGATGAAAGAGCTCATGGGTTTATGTAAGATCAGGGAAATAACTCACCAGTTACCATCATGGGCAAAACAGACTTGATTTGGGGAAATTAATTTAACTTATGGTCAGTTAGTAACAGAGTAGGATAGTAAGAAATAAAAACAAAATTAAAAACACCTTCCTTCCACCCCCACCTTCTTCCCAGGTCGACCTTCTCCTCCCACACCTCGAGCGACTCAGGGGGGCTGGGGAATGAGTTTTGCTGTCAGGTCATTGTCAACACCACTGACACATCTTCTTCCTCACACTGTTCCCTGCTCCACAGGACATAGTATTTCATGAACTTCTCCAAAGTAGGCCCTTCCCACACAATACAGTTCTGCAGGAACTGCTCCAGCGTGGATCTTTTCCATGGGTACAGTCCTTCAGGAACAGACGGCTCCACTCTGGGTCTCCCATGGGCCACAGTTCCTGCCAGAAAACGCTATCCTGCGTGGGCTTTCCATGGGCTGCACTGTGGGTGTCTGCTCTGACGTGGTCCTCCATGGACTGCAGGTAGACAACCTGCTTCACCACGGCCTTCTCCCTGGGCTGCAGGGGAATCTTTGGTCTGGCACCTGGAGCACTTCCCCTCCTTCTTCACCGACCTGGGTTTCTGCAGGGATGTTTCTTTCACGTGTTCTTGGACTTCTCTCACAGCTTCTGCACCATGTTTTTTTTACCCTTTCTTAGATTTCATAGAGGTGCTACCAGTGTCGCTGGTAGGCTCAGCTTTGGCCAGCAGCGGGTCTGTTTTGGAGTTGGCTGGAACGGGCTGTGCCCAACATGGGGGTAGATTCTGGTCTGTTCTCACAGAGGACACCCCTGCAACCTGCCGCTACCAAAACTTTGCCACATAAACCTGGTACAGGACTGGAGTAAATGTTTTGGACTGATGAACATTAGTGAGCTATCCTGCATTAGATGAAGGTGAGAAGAATAATAGAGTACTAAGAAGCACTATTTAGAAGTGGCCTACCACTATCTCATTGCATTCTTCACAGTTCAGTTCCTCATTAAAGATAAGGAAATGTGAAAAGACTTGCACAGCCTCGCTTAGTTTCACTGTCACTGAGCTCATTGCCACAACTTGCTCAGGTTTGTGCATGTGCTGTGTTGAAGAAATCCAGGATCACTGGGAAAGTTTTACTTTGCTTCCCTTGCATAAAGCTGCCAAGACTCTTGCTTTGTACAGATGAAGCCTAACGAGCAGAAAGCTCGTACAAATCCCCATGGATCAGGTTTTGGTACGAAATTACTAGAGAAATAAATGTTATTCGGAATTATCTTCAGGGCAGAATTGTAGTTTCACAGATATATATTAAAGAACAAATGCTATTAATAAATAGTAGGGCTCGGTTATTCCACAGTGTTATGGCATATTCCTTTATCAAAGAGTTACTACAGTAAAGTGTGATACATTTTTTGACATTGTTTAGGTGAGTATCAAAACTGTAATGGAAGAGCTGGACAGAAAAGTAGTTTTGGAAAGTGTGATTAGATCACGGTCAACAAAAATAGATATTTTGCAAAAGATTTCAGATTAAACTGGGGGGGAAAAGGATGGAAAAAATAAAAAAGAGACAGAACTAATTAATGAAATACCTGGCTAAAAGGGGTGAAGGGTATGATTAATAGACGATATTAATGACATCCTAAAGGCAATGATTCAGTGATGACTTCCAGCTAACTTTCCAAGAAAGGGAAAAGTTTGCAAGGTCACCTGTATCAAGGGAGCTGCATTTAGACTGAAAACAGTGCACAGAAGGCTTACAGAATAATAAGGATAATGGAGAGTTTACCTTGCTAGAAGAAATAAAAGCTTTGGCTCATTAAACCTGGAAAATTAAGGTCTAAGTCTAATATGACTGTTCAATCTAAATATATTGGGGGGCTGGAAAAGCAGAAAAGATAAACACTAGGAAGATAGGTGAGCTATTTAAACTACAAGTAATAAGAACAAATGAGTATCAACCGGCCATGAATAAAGTTAGAACAGAAATTAAATGCCTTCTTTACTACCAGAATTGTTATGGAAGATTTCTAATGGATGGAAACATGTTCAACTACTATTAAGAAGCTTGCTTAGTTTATAAATGGCATTGTATGATATGCTTGCCCATGAAAGCAGAGGACTACAGTCAGCATCTCAGGAAGCCTTTCCCAGTTCTACATCCCAAACACCTGGCAGGTGAGCAGGTCACAGTACCATAATACTACTCCCACCTCCAGCATATAGGCAAAAGTAGAGACTTCACACCCTTTCACAAAGCATATATATGTCTCTCTGGGGCCAGTAAATAGTGTCCGTTACAGGTGCTGTAATTAATTCATAATATTCTTGCCTGAATTTTTTGTCTTTAATCTGGTTGAGACTGATAGAGCATAGAGTTTCTCTGTGCGTCTTCTACAGCCAAACTGTCATGTTACATGGAAGGTAAGTAACTTGGTGTAGACAAATTTTTTTTCAGCAGCTCTGTGCAATACCTAGTGTATACTTGTCAGAAATTCAAAAATTCAGCAAAGAACTAACAAAATCACAATCTGTACATAAAATATGAAGGAAAATTAAAATCACATATTAGTCACCTTGTAAATCTGTTGTGCACAACCCATAAAATTCCTTCCAAGACTGGAAAAGAGTTTTGTGGCTTATGGATCAAGGATTGGTTGTCAAACTGGACATACATTCATAATAATGGGATGAAATTTAACAAGTCCAAATGCTGGATTCTGCACCTAGGACAGAGCAATGCTAGGCACAAGTATAATTGGGAGAGGAGAGGCCCTGCAGAAAGGGCCCTGGGGGTGCTGGTCAGCAGCAGCTCAGCAGGAGCCAGCAGTGAGCCCTGGCAGCCCAGAGGGCAAACCCCACCCTGGGGTGCATCAAACCCAGCATCACCAGCGGGGGAAAAGAGGGGATTATCCCGCTGTGTTGGGTGTTGGTGCGGCCTCACCTCGAGTGCTGTGTGCAGTTCTGGGCCCCACTGTTTAAGAGGGATGTGGAGGTCCCTGAATGCATCCAGAGGAGGGCAACAAACCTGGTGACAGGGCTGGCAGGCCTGGTCTGTGAGGAGCCACTGAGGACTTTGGGTTTGTCTACTTTGGAGAGAAGGAGGCTGAGGGGCGACCTCATTGCTCTCTGCAGCCTCCTGAGGAGGGGATGTGGGGAGGGAGGTGCTGAGCTCTTCTCCCTGGGATCCAGGTTTGAATGGTTCAAAGCTGCACCAGGAGAGGTTTGGACTGGACATTAGGAAGCATTTCTTTATCAAGAGGGTGGTCAAACACTGGAATAGGCTTCCTATAGAGATGGTTGATGCCCCAAGCCTGTCAGTATTTAAGAAGCATTCGGACAATGCCCTTAACAACACACTTTAACTTTTAGTCAGCCCTGAAGTGGTCAGGCAGTTGGACTAGATGATTGTTGTAAGTCCCTTCCAAGTCAAATAGTCTAGTCTAATCTAGTCTAGTCTAAATCAATTCAGTAAAGGAATTTTTAAATTGAAACAGACACTTCACTTTGCTTATTTTAAAATCACACTTGTAAACCAAAGCAGAGCACTATAGTCAACTGAAAACTGAATGTTTTTCAGTGCTGCCAAATATCAGTACAGATCCCATCAAAAATAAATCTCCCAAGAGTGTTCATGTAAACTAAAGATTACAGTGCAGCTGGAATACAAGGTATTTGTCATAGATTTGCTCTATTATGTTCCAGCCTACACATCTGGCCAACGGACTGCATCTCTTGAAAGGATGGTGAAAATTTCTTCAGTCTTTACCCTCCCCTGCTTTTAGACTAACAAGAAAATTGGAGGGAGAGATTCTCTGCTTATGTTATATGAGGACAAATACTGCAACTTGACCTTAGTCAAAAATACGTTTTCTGATTTTTACGAGTATGCAAACAGTTTTCATAGTGCTAACAACAGTTTAATTTCTCACAAAAGCTTAAAATAATCTAATGTTTCTCCTTGATTCCATTTAAAAATCTAAGCAGTCATGTAGAAAGCAAAGAAAATGATTCATCATAAGCATAGCAAAATTGAGACAATGTCACAGCAACGGACTAAGTCATGGATTCCTGAAGGAAAATGAAATGTTGAAATTTTCCTTTTCTTTTTAAGGGCAGGATCTATCAAATCCACTAGAAAAGCAGAAAAGCCATCACAGAAGGCAATGAATATAATTTCAGTATAGGCAAACATAAATTCTATAACTTAGGTAATGTAATAAAGAAGATACTCCTTTACTAGCCTTAACAAACAACTTTTAATACAACTAAACCCTTGATTGAACATTCGTTAAGATTCTCCTGTTCAACAGCTAGCTTGGTAATGGCAGGTGGACTATAAAGCTGACAGGTATTGCTACTGTGCAAATAATAAATGTGTTTGCCACAGGAAGCTTTGAAAACGGGGTGGGAAGATTATAACATAAAGAGTAGTAATCATGGTGATTATTCTGTGCTCTTATGCTTTGATATGGCCAACTTTTCTTATGAAGCTAAATTATGAAAAGCTCAGCAATCCAAGAAAGAAACATATTTTCTTTTAGTGTTTGAAACAGCAATTGGGTAAAATCATATATTGGTTTTCTAAATTTCTATTATAAAATAATTTGTTTCAATTTTTAATATAGCTCAACTTTAATCAGATTCACAAAATTCTGAATTCTGCTACAGACGCTACAATTTCATTTGCAGTAGAAGTAATAAGTTTCTTGCATTATAAAAGGAGTGACTAAAGATTTTTATGGATCTATCTATGTTAAAATTTTGTTTTGGATCAGAATTGTGCTTTCAAAGTAAGTCCTTTAATTGCCTCCACTCATCATGACCAAAATCAAATTAAAGGTGCACCGAAGAGTACTATTTAGTGCTCTAAATGCCAAAGGACATTCAATCCGTGGGATCACACCAGAGCTACCACAAAATAACTCCCATGGAATGACTGTAGTGTGTCAGTCTGCTGCACCACCACAATTGCCTCAATTCACAAATTGTTTGCAGTCTGTAAGACTTTGTCACTGGTTAGCCATCCTCAGAATATCTCACTCTGAACAGAAGTGCAGTGCTCTCATAGAACATCTTACCATTTGCTGCCTGCCAAAGAGCACAGTAATTCCTCTGTTAGTATTAGTACAATCATTTCAAGTTCTTATCTGCAGTAATTTGAAGCAACAGAGGAAACTACTGGTTTACTTTGTAAAATTGTTTGAATTAGTTCAGACATTTTCAGCTTTTTATCCAAAGCTACAGGAACGTTACTAAAAATATGATGGTTTTGTTATATTCCAATTCATGGAGTCTTAGTATACTGACCCATATAGAGGTTTTTTTTCACATATTTTACCTCATTTGATTTGGTATTATGATTTCTGTTCAATATTTGCATTTTGCTAGCATTTATAAGACACAACTAGAGTTAAGTGTGACAGTTCCATAAATACGGTGTATAAGTTACTTACTGTAGTAAAACAAAACAAAACAAAACAAAAAACCTATCCAACGTCAATCACAGGTATCTGTGCTGAGATGTTTAAGAAATTAAAATCTCCCCTTCCCACCATCCTCTTAGAATGTTAGAATTGGAGCTTCCTTTACTCTGCAATACTACTTTTAGAGCTGGTGCATATGATTTGCGTTTGAGAAAAATGAAAACTCTGTTTCTTCTGAAGTGCTGGTGCTGCCAACTAGCAAATTTTATTGTTGTTGGCCAATGGCTAACTGATCTTAATTCTTTCCAGTAAGTGAAAACACCTATTCTGTCTGAGGGAACTCATATTCATGCCCTCCACTTCCCCAGAACATACTTAAATGATCCATGTATTCTAGCCAGGAAGTAATTTATAAGTGAACCTGGACCATTTCTGTCTGTCAGCCTTTTGTGGTAAATTTTTTTGGGGGACAGATGCTATGAATGGGTAAGTTTCAGACATTAGTTTTCAACTTAGGTGCTTAGCATCTAGTTTGGGTCTTTTTGTGAAATATTCATGGAACCTTTAGTGATATTCATGGCAGTTTGTAATTAATGTTGAATTATTGAATTTTGTAGCACATCAAAATGCTGAAAGAAAATTTGAAAAGAAGCCAATGTTTGTTCTTAGGTGTACTGGCTGAGATAGAGTTACTTTTCTTCATAGTAGCTCATATGGGGCTGTGTTTTTGATTTGTGATCAAAACAGTATTGATAACACAGGGATATTTTTGTTACTGCTGAGCAGGGCTTACGCAGAGTCAAGGCCTTTTCTGCTTCTTACCTCACCTCATCAGTGAGTAGGCTGGAGGTACACAAGAAGTTTGGAGAGGACACAGCTGGGACAGCTGACCCCAATGACCCAAGGGATATCCCATGCCATATGATGTCATGCCTAGCAATAAAAGCTGGGGGAAGAAGAAAGGAGGAGGGGGTATTTGGAGTGATGGTGTTTTGTCTTCCCAAGTCACCCTTACACATGACGAAGCCCTGCTCTCCTGGAGATGGCTGAGCACTGGCCTGCAGATGGGAAGTGGTGAATGAATTCCTTGTTTTGCTTTGCTTGCATACACAGCTTTTGTTAATCTATTAAATTATCTTTATCTGAACCCACTAGTTTTTGCACTTTTACCCTTTGGATTCTCTCCACCATCCCATCGGAGGGGAGTGATCGAGCAGCTGTGTGGTGCTGAGTTGCCTACCGGGGCTGAATCACGTTAGGCAATTGTGTTCCTTAGTATTCAGTAAAGAGATTTACTGTGCAATACCCAGCATGGCTTTTTTTTTTTTTTTTTTTTTTGAGGACAGCTATCAAGGGAAGCACAAAATTGCAACTGCAGAAACAGATGGTCACATGACAAAAAATAGTTACTGAAACCTAATATAATACTGGGTACATTTTAAATGTAAATCCTGATTGTGTTAAATAGTGGTGCCAGCTGTTTCAGTCTGCAAATACAGTTATTGTTGTATCCTGGGAATCAGCAGGTGCTACTTGCTTTGCTAGTATCAAATTATGAGCAGATAGTGTTAAATGGACATTTCAGCTGTCTGTAGCTCTGGGACTAGCAACATACAAGAAAATGGAATATGAAAACCTGAAGAAGGAAGTGCATTGATGGAACATTTTAGTTTTACTAAATGAAAAAAAAGAAATTGGAGTTCAATTCCTTTCCTGTTCATCTTTTCTACTGCACAATTACCTGTGGATATTTATACCTGTAAATATGAATAAAACTTTTTACAACAGTTAGGTATAAAATGCTACATATAACTTGCTATTTTTTCTATAAATTACACAAATACAACTATTATTTTTCTACAAATACCATAACAAGAAAATCTGTATTTTCTTAGCCTGATCTAATTTCCACACATATTTTAATTTATGTAAATAAATCAAGGTATAGTAAAAACCACATAGTAGCTACTCAAAGGCCTAATGGAATGCAAATAATGATATTAAGCCAAACAGAAAAAAAAAAAAGGGGGGGGGGGGGGGGACACCCA
>NW_009621594.1:158918-175647 GCF_000690535.1 Cariama cristata
GGGGGGGGGGGGGGGAAGCACATCCAAACAACCCACCTGATTTTCTCTTGGAATCAGACGTATTTCATTGCAAACTAGCAATTCAGGGAGATTCTAAATAACAGTGTTAAGGGCTTTTTTTTTACTCTGTACAATATTATGTCTGGTAATAACACTCTTGCATAGCTCACTTATTTTCTTAGTAATCACAAAGAATTCACTAGAATATAAGTAGAGGTATCAGAAAGTGAAACTCCTGTCTTAATGAATGTTACAGAAGAGTAATGCACTTGTCAGTCAAGGATAAAGTTTCATATATTTTATATCTGTAAGAAAGAAATATGGATTTCTTAAATGTAACCTCTGTCAAATGGAATGTCTGGGTTTTTTCCAGGGAGGAAAAAAAAATTGTGGCCAAGAACTTTACCATTTCACAGCTACTGTTTTTGGGATGCATGGGGGAAAAAAATCCCAGAACACAAACACAAACTCCTTTTCCTTCTCAGTCATTGTTTAAGCAGCTTGCCTAGTGTCATAACAATTTTGCCTCATTCTTCATGACTTCAGTGTTCTTGTCAATCACATTTAAGCACACTATAATACTGTCAGCTTTTATTTTTAGAACCTTCATACCCTGAAGTAGTGTGTGTTCCAAATATTGTATGCAATTCCCTAGTGATGCTGTTCTAAGAATCTAGAATATAGATCAATCTTGGATGCATCTGGAGGTGACATAGAGATTTTGGTAGTGGAATATGTTTCTACTTACATCTGAGCAGTTCTTATTGGTCTGTTTGCTCTTTCACATAAGTAAATATGGAAAAATGCATTTTAGGAGGGGTAGAAAGTATTTTTCAATATAGACTGAATTTGACTAAAATAGGTTCAGTTAAATTAAAAATAATGAAAAAGTCAGTACACCTTTGGAAATGTTCCTAAAGGAAATGTTCCAGAAATGTTCCAGAAATTTTGAGACAGTGTGACATTGAAATGAAGCTTTCAAATTTGAATTAGTACTTTCCTCATAGTAGAAATAATTAATATAACAAGAGAAAAAGGGGAAAAGGGGAAAGTTTTCATAGCTTCCAGTATGAAACAAAATACTTTATTTCAGTTCAGCAGTGATATGTGATATCAAGATAATAAGTGTAAATATGCTTTGTAAAGATTTTTTTTTTTTTTTTCTGTTTGTTTTGTCAAGATCTTGGAAGTACATTTGGTTTGACCAGAACTATTTTCTGTGATTTGGCCATTACCCTAATAAATCCAATGTTTGCTCAGTAAGTTTTCTGCACAATGAAAGAAAACATTTTTTTCATTAATAGCCCATATTTGGAAATGTTGTATTTATTGTTTGTTTGCTTAAAATTAGCCTATGGTTGAATGAAGTCATAGAAGGGAGGATTTTAGAAAAAGACCTTGACTTATTTTCTTCATGCAAAGAACATCTATAATTCCATAAAATCAGCAGTAACACCACTTTTCTTTCTTCCTCCTCCCCACATTGCAAACTATGGTTGTCATCCTCCGTTTGATTCAAGAGGACTGTCTTCCCTACAGAGCACAACAGAGTCACAGTCTATTGGTGCTATGGTTGTCAAGATTCACTGCTAAAAGTTGACACGGCTCCGACATATCAGCTCTTCAAGGAGCACTGAGTGATTTGGCATAGAAGGCTCTTGAAAGATTGGTTTTACACAGCTGATGCCAGATTGGGGAAGTTAATGTTGTTTTACTGGTAGAGATAATTCAATTTTATTTCCACTACACAAGTAATTTTTTCCCAAAGAAACCCAAAACAAAGCAAAAAAAAAAAAAAAAAAAAAAAAAAAACAAAATAAAACTGTGGAAAATTTCTTTCTGCATGTTTTAGTATGGAGATCTTTGAACTATTGTTTTCTTTCATTTTTTCATACTATTTTTCAAGTGAAATTTTAATTGAAACAAATGCATTTAAGGTATGTTTTCAGTCTCAAACATTTCTGTGAAGTGAAATACATGCTATGGTTTCACATTAAATGTCTTTAAACTGAACAGAAAAGTACCTAGGAATTACCATTTTCATTGACTGGTATGATTTCATGACATTACTTTGTCAGAACTTGTAACTAAACAGTATAATATGTAGGAAATCAAAACAGCATCTCTGGATATTTTTGCAACTTCTTATTTTCAATGGCACCTTTCAAATATCAGTGTTTATTTTGTTTTGTTTTGTTTTGTTTTAATTCTTTTAAATGTTGACTAGTTTTATCTCCAATTCTTGTGTTTCATTTTGATGGCTAGATATCTGAATTATATCTCTATCTAACCAGAGCCTTGTCATTTTTATTGTAAATATAATCTGTTTTTTACTCCTCTGAGTGAACACTTGAAAGTTCCCATTCTTAATTTTTAATATTTTGTATGTATTTTTAAATTATTCTCAGTTTCTCATTCTCATTTCAGTTTTCTTCCTTTCTTCTTCCTTCTACATTGTGAGCAAATTTAGTGCAAAAGCTGAAATGGAACACTTTTATGAAATAATGTTGCCTTAGCAGCAAAAAGAAATTTCAGTTTATCATCTACAGTAAAAATAAAAGGTACATTATGCAGGATTCTTGTCAACTATGGAGAAAGTAATCAGACAAAGTCAATCTGCATCAGTAATGAAAGAAATACTCACACAAAGACAAATTTATAGTGGTGAAGAAAGCATCTTATTATTTCCTGGGAAACTAGAAGCTGCTTGAAATAATAGTGAAGGTACTGCAGAGCTTACAGGTAAAATGTTCTTATTTGTAAAATCTGGTATTTCCAAAAAAAGTTTGTTCATGCTTTCTTATACTCATTTTTATAATTATCTAGGTCTTTCTTGCTCTAGCACCTCAGAAGGAGTATCATATTTGTTATATTGTAGCTTACCTATCAATAAAGATATTGCAAGGTTATTTTTTGCCTGTTCTTGCTAGTTAACATGTATAGCATGAGTGAATGGAGATATATTTGGAACAAAGCATCATAACAGCTTTTGGTTTTAATATATTCTAAGAAATTTCTATTCTGCTCACAGAGTCAATTTCTAAAATTCTTGCATTAAATTCTAGCCTAGAGTTATCAACCAAACAAGATAAGTAATGAGATATTACTGGGCAAGTGGGGGTACATTTTGAGTGCCTGGTGAATTAGTGTAGGCTTGTAAATAAATCACAAACTTGCTGTGGAAAAAAAAAAAATCATCCATCCCTTCTTGGAATTTCTACTGGGATAGTGACATGGAAACTGTAATATGTCTTTAGTGGTCAAAGAGACCCTATATAGAGGGCGTACTTTAAATGAATGCTGATTTTGCAAGGAATCACCAGATTTTATCCATTTTTGCCAACTGCAGAAATTTGAAGGTGCATGAATTATTGTGTCATATTCCCTGCGTATAGACTTTCAGTCTTTGATCTGTAGGAAGTGAATCAGGCCCCCGTTTCTTCTTTAAGAAGTTTTAAAGCAGATGTGTGGTGATTCAATACACATTACTTACAGCTGCAGACATACATGTTTGCTATATAAAGTAGAAACAAAACCATACATGGGGTTTTGTTCATAGTTCAGAAATGTTCAATCAAAGTAGACTTAATTATTCAGTACCTTTGTGATGGAGTTTTTTGTAGAGGTGATGGGTTGGGTAATTATCCTCTTTGAGATTGTTAGCAAAAAAATTATTATTCAGGTCATCATTAATTTGTTTTCCAAACACCGCATATTTTCATTTGGAACTTTCAACTGCTATTAAATTATTACTTTTCCCTGTGACTTGGCACTGAGGAAGGTCTGCTGCTAAATAAGTGTTGCCAGAATTTAAGGACAGCTCTTACAGGAAGATGTAATGAAAATACTCGACTTCCATTACTTTCATTCCACTGAGTTGGGCTTTTTTTTTGGTGTTCTGTCTTGTTTTGGTTTGGTTTTTTCCAATGTCTATTTGGTCCTAATAGGTTAGCTCAAATATAGGATCATAGCAAATTATGGTTAGAAAAACCCTCCAGGATCAAATAGTCTGGCTGATTTCCAACATTCTTATTATATGATCCCATGCACATTTTCATAAATCTCCATCTTAGAATAAGATAAACTGTTATCCCTTGATTCTTCTCCCCTCTTCCCTTCATATTAATTTTACAATCTTGCTCTTTCCTGAAAAAAAAAAAAAAAAAGAAAAAAAAAGAAATCACAGAAACTGATTTCTACTAGCAAAGTTAACTTTACCTAATTAACAAAATCAGTAGAGATGTAATTTCAACTACATGAAAATAAATCTACAACAGTGTTATTACAGGTAGGAGAGTAGAGAAATCCATCTTAAAGGTTCTTTCCTTGGGGGAACATGTTTCTGTGATTTTCTAAAAATGTACAAATAAAAAAAAAAATCAAATACAGTAATGTAATAATGAAAACAGCAAATTCTCTCTTCTTTCCAACTCGTAGGATTCCTTTAATTAAAAAAAATTACTCCTGTGACCGTGTTTCTTTTGAAGACTTATCTCATTTATTTTTTTTTTCTGGTGCAAACTTGCTCTTAATTTCTAAATATGAGCTTTAAACAAAAACAAACTCCAAAATACACTGCCCATCCATTCTCTTCTCTGCCATTTTTGTGTCCTTTCTCCCTTTCGTCTTCAGATCCACTGACTAAATCTTTGCCTTGACTTTCTCTGTACTGAAACTCTCTTTCATACCCTCTCTTATCTGACATCTACTCTCTTGGGCTATCATCCATCTCAGCCTGTCTGACATTTCTTTCTGGATGGTTCACTGTCAGCTGAATGTGAGTATGCTAGAGACAGAAATGCTTATTACTTTTCCTGTCTTTTTTGTGTTTATGCCTGGAAATTATAGAATCTCTTTCTATTCTAGCTTCTCTGCATTAGATAAAATCTAGCAAGTATTTCTTAATTACATTTCAGTATTAAAAAAAAAAAATAAGTCATTATTAGAGAAAAATAAAAACAAATATTTTTCTATGTGCTGACATTTTCTAATACTCAGTATGCTGCTCTAGACAGCCCTTCAGGCATTCCAAAATGAAGATGACTAAATTTTTCTTGGCTACCTTACTCACTTTTCCTGGAGTCTATGACTCATCTTTCATTTCTGTAGGTAGCTTCTCATTCTTACCTTCAAAGTCCTTCACAATTTCATTGTGTTTTCATATTAAACTTGTCCTTTACCATTTTACTGTTTTCTATGTAAACAAAACATAAATTCTGATTTTTTTGCCTGTTTATCCAAACTGACCAAATGTGTTTCCAGCATATTATCCTAGGCTTTCCCATTGTTATTTAATAGCTGAAAAGTGGATGACTGGTCTTCCAACACACTTCCAAGAATTAGGCTTTACATTGGTTGATACTCATGATTTCAAATTGACCCTGGTTATCTGATATTGTTTTAGTCCTTTTTTTTCTACTGAAACTATCTTGGATTGAATATTACAACATGCTGTTAATCTACATTTCAAAACAGTGAGAGCTTTGTTGTACTAAGGTACACCAACTGACCGATGTCCAGCCAGGACCGGAGCAGAATCCCCTATGCCAACCTTCCCTCTAGTTTTACGGCTGAGCATGATGTCATATGGTATGGGATATCCCTTGGGTCATTGGGGTCAGCTGTCCCAGCTGTGTCCCCTCCCAACTCCTTGTGCCCCCCCAGACTCCTCACTGGTGGGGTGGGGTGAGAGGCAGAAAAGGCCTTGGCTCTGTGTAAACCCTACTCAGCAGTAACAAAAACATCCCTGTGTTATCAACACTGTTTTGATCACAAATCAAAAACACAGCCCCGTATGAGTTACTATGAAGAGAGGAACTCTATCTCAGTCAAAACCAGCACATGTACTTTCAGCTTTCAAATGATGAAAAGTATGTACCCTGTAAAAAAATTTTACAATTCCCTTCATTATGAGAGATGTTTAATAGTTAAGTTTAGATGTGAATACCTGTATTATACTTTTTATATACTGTATTACATACTTTTATATTATATTATATATTTTTGTATACTGTATTATAAATACTAGCTTCTTGATAGTTTAGCTTATTTTCTTTTTTCTATTGTTCTGTGAAATCTTCATTTATGTCTTTGTAAGCGTGTCAAAATTTTGCAACTTTATAATACTGATATTGTTTCTGCTAGATAATGGCATAACATGTGGGTTATAGTTGTAGATTCCTTACTACTACTTGCATCAGCATAACAAAATAATTTAATCTGTGTCTCCTTCTTTGTTTATGGCTTATTTTCCAACAGTATTTAGATTTGAATAATACTGTAGCAAGATTTCCTTTGTGAGATTAAAATATCTAATACACATATTTGCAATGTACATTTAAACTAGTACCAAATATAAATAGTAGTAGTAACTAAAATAATCACTGCAGAGATGCAGAGATGTTATTCACCTGCAGTTTGAACTTTATGATAATAATTGAAAATGCTTTAGAAAAGCAAGTAAAACAATACTAAAAATGGAAGTAATTTCTAACACAACGTTGTAGCTAATTTCTCCATACAATTAACTTCATATCCAGAAGCCAGCAGAGACAGAGTTATATGTGAAATGATAGTTACGATTTTTGTATTTTATCATGAATTTTTTTTACTACAATCACTAGTGTTGTTACCATTATTATTTCTTGATAATCAGGTATGGATAACCAGAATTTGATGAAACATTGCAGCTTTTTCTTTTAATGACTACAAAGAGAATGTTATACTTAGATACAGTTTTAACTTAAATACTTAGAGGTTTTACCATTGACAACCATGACCATGAAATTCAGAACTTAGATCCTTAGATGAACTCTTCTTCTGATTGCAAATCTTAGTGTCAGAGAGAAAAGATATGGAATCATAGAATCAACTACAGAATGGTTTGGTTTGGAAGGGACTTTCAGAGACAATCTGGTCCCGCCCCTCGCTGTGAGCAGAGACATCTGTTACGAGATCAGGTTGTTCAAAAGTCTGTCAAATCCGACTTTGAACACTTCCAGGGATGGGGCATCCACAGTTTCTTTGGGCAACTTGTTCCAGTGTCTCACCACTGTCATCATAAACAATGTCATCCTTATATCTAATCTAAACATACCCCCTTTCAGTTTAAAACCATTTCCTTTTCTCCTGCCTCTACAGGCCTTGGCAAAGAGTCTTTCTCTATTTTTTTTATGAGCTTGAAGTATCGACAGGTCAGAACAAGGTCTCCCCATAGCCTTCTCTAGACTGAATAACCCCAACAAGAGTGGCTGGAGAGCAGCCCTGCAGAAAGGGCCCTGGGGGTGCTGGTTGGCAGCAGCTCAGCAGGAGCCAGCAGTGAGCCCTGGCAGCCCAGAGGGCAAACCCCACCCTGGGGTGCATCAAACCCAGCATCATCAGCCGGGCAAAAGAGGGGATTATCCCGCTGTATTCGGTGTTGGTGCGGCCTCACCTCGAGTGCTGTGTGCAGTTCTGGGCCCCACCATTTGAGAAGGGTGTGGAGGTCCCTGAATGCATCCAGAGGAGGGCAACCAAACTGGTGACAGGGCTGGCAGGCCTGGCCTGTGAGGAGCCACTGAGGACTTTGGGTTTGTCTAGTTTGGAGAGAAGGAGGCTGAGGGGCGACCTCATTGCTCTCTGCAGCTTCCTGAGGAGGGGAACGTGGAGAGGGAGGTGCTGAGCTCTTCTCCCTGGGATCCAGTGATCCTTAGTCACTCTCTCTCACTCTTTATCCTCTATTTATATATATCCACATGCATGTATGTATCATTAGGTACATATATTTGAAAAAGTGATCCATAAAAAGCCAGAACAATCTGCAAGTTATATTAACAGATGTAGAAAGAATTGTACTGAGATCTTTATTCCAATATTTGTAGATGTAAAATCTTGTATAACAATAGATATTTGAATAAATGCTGTGATATTAGAAAAAGGTATCTGCTTTATCTAAATTCTAACTGAACAGCTTTTACCTTTTCCTGAGTTGCAAGGCATTTACACTTGCTCTTGTTACTCCTTTTGTAAGGAAAAGACTTTTTTCAGAGTCTAAAAATGTTCTTGGTTGAAAAATCAGATATAATACATAAAAAGGTTAGCTACTGAGCAAAATGAGTGATTGGTTTTTACACCTTTTTTTTAGTATTTCACATAGACATTTTGTGTGTGTTCATCTGAACAACATACACCTTTAAGTGCCTATTTTAAATATGCCAGTTTAATGTGACCATTACATTTACAAGCCTGCAATACTTTTAGTCTATGGAAGTAAAATTGAAAGCAATTTTAACAGATCATTAATTTTTATTAAGAAATCGTTAGTTCTTGCAAGTAGATTCTCACATATTTGACTGATTTATTATGTTTGTATAATGTGCCATTACAACAAAAAATGTTGATAATTATTTGTAAATAATTTACTCAAATTGATATCCCTGCTTATCCAAGACAAAGTTCCATGCAGATATTAATCTGAACTAGTATCTTTACACAACTCTTTATTGGCATAAGTAGCTGCAGTTGTAATCCTTACCTTTGCTACCTTTTAATGCACAGTGATATTTTTGGATATATTAGATTCTCACTGCTGACCACCACTAAAAATAAAATCAGTTTCATTTAATGCCAGAAACTTAGGTATTTAATCTTCACTAGTACCTAGCTAACCCTTTGTGCAGCAAAGTATCTTCCATTCTCCTATACATTTACTACTACTTCTTCTTGACCTTCAATCATACAATCAGATTCCAGGAGTCTGACGATTGCAGATGACCAGAACTACTGCAAATTTAGGAAATCAGTGATACACATAGGTAGTTGTCTTGGATATTCAGAGTTGTTCACTTGCCTAAATATGGTTATACATGCACACACAGTCACGTATGTGCATATATATACATGTAAGAGTGGGTAAATCACATTCTTGTTGTTATTTTAGCAAATGACTGGTCAGTCAAATATACAACTTAATTTACAAAAAGTGACCTTCTCTGAATAAAAGGCACCATTCCCTCTGCCATTATTCCATACAACTCTATGCCTGAATAAAGCTAAATAAAATTTATTTGGTTATTGACTTCAGAAAGATAAGAAAGTGCAGTTTTAGATGGACCAAAAGGACATGAGTCAAATTTTAAAAATAACCTTGTTCAAAAGTTCAGAAAAGTTGAAATAGTTTTGCAGAAAAAAATTAAATGTACATATGTAAAGTTACATTTTCCAGGCAAGAATCATAGAAGAGAGGAAGAATTAGTGGTAGGAATAATAATTCCAACCTTTTTTGGGAAACCACATTTTCACTGAAACTATTGGTGTAGTTGCTGTCTAATCCAAGTCTTCAGAGGCTAATTAAGCCAATTTCTTAAATTACTGCCACAATTTATAAAATGGAGATTATTATTAATTTAGCCCCACTCCTTGTGGTCTCTGGTGGATCTATTCTTCCACATATCAGGCTTTTAGAAGAAATTGAAGTAGGTGTGACCTTTCCCAGGTGAGTCTCTGACCCACCAAAATATAGATTCACTTCCTGTTTGATTCACTGAATGCTATCAATGTGGGTAAAATACTATAAATTTAAATTGAATGTTTTGACTTGTGTGAAGCTGAGAGTTTCATTTAATAAAAACCATATTTTTCTCAGCAAAACAGAAAATACAGTAATTTGCAAAGCTTTATATATGCTTTACTTTCTCCTGTATCTCTCCACATAAATAAAAAAAAATTAGAAGTTTTTAGTTATTAATCTTTTTGTGTGTATGAAGGGTCAGTCAAGGATTTATTTATGCAACATTTTGGAACAGATCACATGCTGTCCGTGCTGTATCTGGAGACATTTTTGTGTTTCTAGGAAAAACAAAACTGCTTCTCTTTTGTTTCTGCTTTCTACTTCAGTCAAAGAAAGATCATATATGGCATCAATTTTGAGAAGCATCTCAAAACAGTAATGTCTTAAAAACTGATCTGAATGTGCAGGTAAATGAAGGACATACAGGATCAATTTTAAGCATCAGGCCAATTATATTAACAATTATTAAGAGTGGCATGTTCTCATTCATTCTGTCATTCTGGACACTTAATTAATTTCAGTGTACAGGAACACACTTCCACCACATTATCAATAAATAATGGCATATCATCTTTAGTTTAATTTCCTCAGGGGTCAATTAATTTTTTAATATTACATTCTCCACCCTGGAGAGTCTACAAATTCACTTCTTCTCCCTCCTTCAGAGAAAAAAGTCTTTCGTTTTCATGTGCTTCTGAAATGAACTATTTAACCATTTTCTCCTCTAGTAATTGAACAAAATGAATTAATATTTTTGTTCATTCTTCTTCCTTTGTTTTTAAAGCAAAAATATGATTCCATGGTACTTCAAAGAATGATGGTGGGGTTGAACTTGTGGCTGATGAACGCAATGCTCAATTCTAGATCAGTATTTATTTGAAAAACTGGGGAAAAAAATCTTTCAGAATATCAGAATAGGAGGTCTTCCAGACCCACCGAATCCTGAGAAAATCCAAGCTTAAGTTGTCTGCACTATGGAGATGATAAGGTACCAAAATAGCATACAATCATTAGTCAAAATAGAAGGTTTTATGTCTCCCATGGTTAAGTAAATATAAATATGAAAGTGCATAATTGCTTTGTGCTATACTTCTAAGGAATGGAGCGATGTCTCTAGTAATTATAGTTATTACCAGCAGTGTAAAGATTTCTTCATAGTAATGTAGAAAAGTTTTACTAACTCTATTTTACAGAAGATGCAAAGAAACTAAAGGTAATAATGTCATATGTATCAGAGATTCCTTATATGTTTATGAATTAGTGGAATAAAATCTTGAGACAATAAAACATCTCGCAGCAAGTCTACACTAGTCAATATTTTCTGATTGGTTTTGGTTTTTGTTTTTCTGTTTTTTTGTTGGGTTTTTTTTTTTTTTTTTTAGTATACATCTGCTGTTCAGTTATTCCTAGTCTGCAAATATAAGGATATATGTATGTTTGTGTCTGTATGTAGGTATTTTTGAGTGATTTTCTAGAAAGTTACCTCTCAAGAGGACCTTTACAGTGAAACAGAGTCATAAAATCATAGAATGGTTTGGTTGGAATGAACCTTTAAAGGTCATCCAGTCCAGCCTCACCTCCAATGAGCAGGAACATCTTCAACTCGATCAGGTTGCTCAGAGTCCCGTCCAACTTGACCTTGAATGTCTCCAGGGATGGGGCATCAACCACCTCTCTGGGGAACATGTTCCAGTGTTTCATCACCCCCATTATAAAAAATTTCTTCCTTATATCTAGTCTGAATCTACCCTGTTTTAATTTAAAGCCATTCACCCTTGCCCTATTGCAACAGGCCATACTAAAAAGTCTGTCCCCATCTTTCTTATAAGCCCTCTTTACATATTGAAAGGTTGCAGTAAGGTCACTCCAGAGCCTTCTCTTCTCCAGGCTGAACACCCCCAATTCTCTCAACCTTTCTTCGTAGGAGATGTGTTCCATCCCTCTGATCATTTTGGTAACAGAGTAGTGGAGTTCTTTTGCATTAGCTGAACTTTTGAAAATCTACAAAAGTAGAAGCACCTACAAAATAAAACTCTAAAAAAAAAATAGATTTACAAGATTTCTTAGTTACATCATGTCATAGTAACATTGTCTCATTTACAGTCCCTAAAAATCTGGTTTAGTATTCCTCATACTGGCAAGCAACAAGTCTCAGATGAAGGTGCAAGCAAAAAACAGATGACATATTCAAAAATATTGCATCTCAGGAGACTTTCTTTCTAACACCCTGAAATATAGAAGTTTATACTCAATCTGGTTTACTGTTTCACCTTCCTGTGGATGTTCACATTATAAAATACTTAGTGCTGAAAATTAGACTTCTCCAATCTGTCCGAACTTCTGTAAACAAATTCAGGAGAAAAAAAAATCGTATTTCAAAACATAGGCAAGTAGTAACAAGCAATTACAATTCAATCATAATACTTAAATGCTTTCTTGCTTGCTATCTGCTTTGTTTGAAATTAGATGACTTCTTTCCTCAATTTCTATTCCACCTAAGCAATTAGTCTAGCTTTTAAAATGCACTTCTCTTCAATGATAAACCAACTTATTATTGTGTTTCAATTCTACTTATTGATAATTGTTATAATAAAAATTGTATGCAATAATTGGATGATGCAAAGAAATTATGGACTAAATGTTGCAGAACCAACCAAGTATTTTCTTATTTTCAGTCAAACAGAAATTGGTTTCAAATTTTACCTGGGTGTATGGAAACACAAAGGTAAACAGAAGTTTTCTGACAGATTCATGTTACTGAAACACTGAGCAACTACTGGAAGGCAGAACAGTTTCTGCTGTGAGGAAAACAATAAAGATTTTCTATTTCTCTTTGTCTTTTCTTTCCTTCTTGTTAAAAAATGTAGAGGCAGATGACTGGATAATGGGTGGCTAGAGACCTGCTCCCTTCATATTAATGGCCTGCTAGTGAAAATAGGGAAAATGTTGCTATCAGAATCAAATATACAATAAATGATAAAACAGTTGCTGAAACAAGCCATACAATAGTTTTTAGTTAATTATGTGTGGCGGTTTGATTCTAGTATATTGCACCAAACAGTTTGGAGCTCTGAAAGAACTTTGAAGGTTTACCTCTACTTGAAGAGAATAATTCATAGGCATACTTTTGGCAGCCTTTGGAAGTTAAAGAATTTAGCAGCACAGCTGCAAGTATTTAGTCTGGACATTGTGAACAAAGTACATAAAGGTAATATATATAATTATGTCCCAAGAATAAAAAGCAGAACAACCACCACAATCCAACCAGTCCTTGTAGATTTATATTTTAAAATCTAATTTGTGGACACCGGACACCTGTATGAATCACACATTAAATCTCATACAATATCACTGTATGTCTTGTATTAAACTGATGTTTCATGTTGAAACTGAATTCATTGAAAATTATCTGCTTTCTTCACTGAGTTTTGCCTCATATGTTACAGATACATTTCACTGTTTGAAAGTGTATTGAATAATATAATCAAGGAATCATAAAATAATTTAACCATGACAAGAAAAATTGTGGTAAGTGGATTGAAATAAGCCATATATTTATATCATGCTGCTCTCATCTTACTTGTTATCAACTCAGCCACATGAAAATAAAACATGCACAGCATTGACAAATTTGACATATTTTCAGTGTTACTCTAAAAAGTTAATAGATATATTTATATATTACCTGTGTGACATTTATACATTTTTGAAAATTACTTCTTGACAAGTTAAGCACCAGTTTCATTTTACAGTGAGTTACATTACTTTGTGTGACAACTTAAAAGCTTTCAAGAGCCAAGGCATGACATAAGAGTTTTACATGTTGCTAACTTTGTTTTTGTAAGTAATGTCTTTTTACCTCACTCTTCAACATGGAAGGAAATAAAGAATTCCTAGTTCCCCTTAAAGAAGAGTGTTTCCAGTCTTAGTTACACTTCACAAAAAGCAACATTTTCTCAGCCACATCTTTTCACAAAATATAATCACATTATGAAAACTACTTACACATAATTAATTATCAAGATTTCATTTTAAAACTTAAAATAATTCTGAAGAAGACAATGTTATGTTATTAATGGGGGTGGTGGTGATGGATTTTTTTTAATAAGCCTAAACTGTTAGGCTTCTAGTAATGCACTAATCCACTGCACAACATAAAGCATAAACAGAGAACAAGAAAGTTCAATGTTCTTTTTGTTGTCGTGGTTTAACTTCAATATATAATGTCATACATTTTTTTCTGAATGTGTAGAATCTGAAATGAGATCTACATTTTCAAGCCAGGGAGATCCTTTAAGGATTTCAGTGCCAAATACTAACTAGTTAATACAGCACATACACAAATGGTTTTTTAATTATAATAATAATCACCATCATCATCTTTTACTTCAAGATTAAAACTTAACAAAAGCTACACCATCTTCTTTTCATAGAATAACCAAATGCATCAAGGGCCTATCAGTTTTTAAGTACATGCTCCAGTGCCCTAAAAAATTCTTGTTCCCACCCTTCAAACTATTGAAAATATATATTCAAATATAAACAAAATAACATTACTTCTACCCTTATTATCATAGTTAATTGAACAAATTTAGCTAAAAGATTCTTCTTACTATAACTGAAGATGCAAAATCATCCTGAAGACTTCAAGTTTGACAAATAGTTCTGTAACCTTGACTATAGGACTGTGATCTATTGTTTGTTATGCTGTTACAACCATAATAAAATAGCACATATCTAGGAGGAGAAAACAGAAGAAAAAAGCAGAATATGTATCTTTGGACCTTGCTGAAAAGACAATGTTAACCTCTATAATTACATTTCCAGATGTAATTACAATACACAAATAAATATAACAGGCGTCCTTGCTGTGCAATCCTTTTAGAAATCTGCTTGGTATGGCCCTTGGGATTTCTCTTGTTGGTGTCTGTAGTCTGGGAAGCAATCCTTGTGCCTTGCAGAACCTGGTCACATAATTAAAAACACTGCAGCAGCTTTTCTGTTTGGTAGTCTACAAAACAATAATAATTAACTATAATTTGTACCTTAAAATATTTCCCTAAAAAAAAAAAAGGCATATTTCACAAATAAGGTGTAACAAGCATTAGTCCTTTAAAGGACTTAATAAAGTAGAGATAGAAGGAGAAAGCACGTTTGAGGAGCAGTGTCTACCAGTCTGGAAGTGCACAAATGAAATTTTCAGCATCTGCTGGGGTTACAGCATGGTTGTAAAGTCTAATTGCCTTTGAATCTTCCATTCCCTTTGCTAATGGTGAAGAAAATGCATCCAGAAATTTTGTTTGCTTCTCAGGTTGGCCACTCTTAGACTAGAACAGTGAAATGTGAGAGAGGTTGAGTGAAAACAGACTGGAAACCATTTGCCACCAAAGCAAATAAAGATGTGTTATTGACTTTTGAATTTTGAATGCCCTGTTATGACTGGTATAGGTTCAAGGGCAAATCAGTTAGATTAAAAAAACTGGAAACCATTTGCCACCAAAGCAAATAAAGATGTGTTATTGACTTTTGAATTTTGAATGCCCTGTTATGACTGGTATAGGTTCAAGGGCAAATCAGTTAGATTAAAAAAAACACAATTTATACTCAGACAGTGTGAAGAGCGCACTTGACAAACTTTGTGCAAATCTGTTTAATACTCAGTAAGTCATTTCCTCCATGTTTTTAGTCTATTACATGCTATTTTTGAGAGTATCCAAATAGAAACAGGGCCTGAATTAGCATATAGGTGACACTGTGACAAAAACATTGACACATTTTTTTGTCAGATAATTTCTGTCTATTGTCCCTGCACAAACTCTTTTGCAGAACCAAATATCATAGAATTGTAGAACGATAGAACAGCCCAGACTGGAAGGGACCTTGAAAGAGCATCTGGTCCAATCTTATGTCGGAAAGGGAGCCCAGATGAGATTATCTAGCACTCTGTCTCATCACTTCTTGAAAACTTCCAGTGATGGGGACTCTACCGCATTCCTGGGGAGGTTTTTCCAGTGATTGATTATTCTTATTGTAACAGATTTCTTTCCTATATCAAGATGAAACCTCTCCCAGTGCAACTTGTGCCTCTTGCCCCCCAAATATTTTTTTTCTTCCCCTCAGAGGTAGCACACTAATTTACGTTAATGGAAGAGCAGAATTTTTTTCACTATAGCTCGGTTTAAGTTTAGATTTGGCTTTTTCGTTCGAGACCATGTCTTTAAACAGAATTGTGACCAGAATAGATCTGAGTATTTATGTAGGCTTCAGCCAGACAGGCCTCATTTACACTTCTAACAGATCCACCACTTAGTTAAAATCACAATAAAGTTAAACAATAATAAAATATGTTTTCCTTAAATATACTTGAAAAGACAAATAACTAAACACTTAATTATTCAAAGGTCATTCAAATATCAGGGCAATTATTTAAACCCAGTTGCTAATGACTACTGGAAAGGGAGAGTTGTTTGCTATTTTTCTATTAGTATTCCATTATTTCCATTATTGCATTTGCAGTAATTTATCTGTGGAATGTATTCCATTATGGTTTTAAGTGGTAAGTACTGAATTTCCTACAGTATCCACCAAAACTACCTGCAGTAGTATGAAGATACCTATTGTCATTGGATTTGTAGATCACTACTTGAAACTGTGTCAATCTGAAACAATTACATGATTGTAATTTTTAAGGATCTTGACACTTGGATCCTGACTTTCTATTAATATTTCAAGTAACAGTTTGTGCTCAGAACTTGTTTCAAAGTAATTTAATAGTTCTTTAGCACTACCGATGAGATTTAATGCATGCTTCAATGTGCAGTGTAAATTTGTCTGTCTCATCAAACAGATTTCTTATATGTAAAAATTATATTCAAGTTATCATCAAACCCAGCATGTGTTCTAATGAGAATAAAAGACACCAGTGAACTGGCTTACTATAAAAATGCAGTATTTAATAACATTTTAATCATTTTTTTGTCAAAGAACAGTACCACTGACATTTCATAAAACTTTAACGATTATGAGCCATTTCTTTGAGTATGCAATGCATATACTGAGTTTATATGGGCATAATAGAGGGGTAACTTTGTCTGTATGCCACGGCACTGAACACCAGGAAATATCACCAATTTTGTCAAAACCTTTCTGTGTGATTTTATATAGATCACTTCTGTAGCTTGT
>NW_009621594.1:175686-195834 GCF_000690535.1 Cariama cristata
TTCCGGTTGTTTAGAATTCCTGAGATGATACTACAGAAAACAAAACACAGATCCAGATATCAGACAGCCTTAAACTGTCTGCAGCATGGATTCTTTCAGTAGCATTAACTTTCTCTTTTAAAATCCTACCTGATTTCCTTTTAGGTTAAATTGCCTTTATATATATATACATATGTTAAGACTCTAGTGCTTACTATAACCAAGTATTTTTTGACTGAACTGACAACAAATACAATTTCTAAACTGATTGGGCTTCACTGAAGGTAGGTTTCAACTTTCTCTCTAGCACCTAGGTAAAGATTGTCTGTATTCCTTTGTTTTGCCCACTCCACAACCAATATTCCTTCAGACTGAATCCAGCCTTGCCAGCCATGGTGGACTGCTCTCTGCCAACAGGAGACATTAAAAATAAATGGTGTCATCCTCTAACTATAATGTGTCTTTGTGATCTGTATAACGTACAATTCAAGATTAAATGCAGATCTGTCACTCTAAGCCATTGAATCTTGTTCCTCAACAAGGATCCTCTCCTAGAAGTGTGAGGAGAAAGGACATTTCTCCTCCACTCTTCCAGTGTGAGCTCCTGGTCCTTCATCCTCACTTCCATTATCTTCATGCTAAGTGCATAAATACACCATCCTGACAATCTGTCTGAGGTTCTTCAGTTCACACTGACCGCCACCATTCAGTTCTGCCTGCAATATGCCTTGTCCTACATTGTATCCCATATGGCACGCTGTTTTTTGCACAGGCTTAGAAAAACCTTCCTTCCTTCAGGCCTGTGATCTTGGGACAAAACTGAGGGCACAAGGTACCAAATGATGAATAGACTCTGAAACTGGTCATTTATGTCCATTAAATTAAAATGTTCCAGACTAACATTATCATTATATGTTAATGGCTTGGAGAGGGCACTTTCAGTGGCACTTCAGAGGTTTTCTGAATGGTCATGTATCCATCATCAGCTGTGCTAAGAAACTTGGGAAAGCTAAGAAAATGGAGTGTACATAGTCTTGTTTCAAAAGTCCGGTTACACAGGAAAACTAACAAAGAGCTAACTATAGGAAAATTAATCATAGGAAAGCTAAGTATGTGAAAGCTAAAGAAGAGATCAATATATTTTCCTGGGCCACCTATGAACTTCTTAAGTAACCCAGAAGCCATCAACTGAGCAATAATAATTGATAGTCTAGTCATAAGCTAAAAAGAACATCTAATCTGAACATTTAGAAAGTCTATCTGAGTAGAGATTCTGATGATGCACCTTCATTTATTCACTTTACAACTTTCAAGACAGTTCTTGTGTTATTGTTTCCTTATTTAAAGCCTGAATTTGTTTAGCTTCAGCTTCCTGCCAATGACTCTCAATACATCTTCTCTGCCTGATTAAATAACATTTTCCTATTAACATACTTTAAGTGCTTGAAGGCTGTGATGAAACCACCTGCAAACTTTTTTTAACAAGCAAAATAGATCAGAATCTCTGGTTTTATATGTCACCAAAAGAAAATCACTCTGTCAATAATTCCTGTGACTGTTCCTTCTCATCTTTAACTTTTCACAGCTATTTAGAATTGGAGATGTCAGAATCAAAACCAGTGATCCTATTTTGGTCATATAAAGAAGTAATGAATTTTTCCCCATGTGAGGTTACATTCTCATTCATATATTCATGAATTGGACTAACAACTTGGATAATAATGTTACACAGGAAGCTTGTGTTTGGCTGATTTTCCTAATGACCACAAGTCCTCATCAAGCTGCTGTTTTCAGAGATAAGGTTACTGTACAGAAAATATAGCTGGTAATTCATTAACTTTACATATAACTGTATTAGGACAAATCTTGACCCCTGCAAACAGCTTACTAACTAATTCAGAGCACTGTGTTATTAGTTTTTCCCTATTACCGAACACATGCATCATCTCCAAACAAAGTGTGTGGACTATTTTCTTTCATGTCATTATTAAAAATAATTAATGAATGGTGAAGAACCAACATATCAAGATCTTTTAAAATGTCATGTCTTCAGTTATGTTGTACATTTACATTAAGACACAAGCCATTTAGTCATTTTTAATCCATGCAGGCAGTGTCATTTTAAATTCCATTTTATTTTTTGCTGAGATGTGATGGGTGTCAGAACAAGTACGTTGTAATAATGAAAGCGAATGACGTCAAACCTATTACTATTACCAAAAGAATGTGCAATTTTGTCAAAAATGTTACCAGAATAGTTCTAAAGGCTGTTTTTTTATAAACTATGCTCACTGAAATAATTTGCATTTATGTCCTTTAATTCTTTATTAACCTTTTCATTTGTGAGGTATTCCTTGTTTTATCCAGGATCAATATTCTGGCAAGCCAATAATTAAATAAGTTGTCTCTGTAAGCATTTTCAAATACTGCAACATTAGCTGTCTTCCAGCTCTGTAGAACTTTTCCACTGTCCTGTGACTTATTGAAAACCAATAGCAAGGGTTCAACTGATTCTTTTGAAACCCTGAAATGTGAATTATTTTACCAGTAAGAGTGCAGTGAGACAAAATGTCACATGGGACCGTGGCAGATCATAGAGGAAGATCTAAGGCAGTGTTTGTTGTTGGAGTTTTTTGTTTGTTGGGTTGGTTGCTTTTGCTTTTTTTTTCTGCAGAGGAAATGAGTGGGTTAATTTCTTTGCCAGAAACTGAAAAGAATATAATCTAAGATAAATTGTGCCTCAAAAAAAAAACCAAAACCAAAACCACCATATGTAACAAAACATAGCAGCTAATGCAGACTTCAAGAATGAATTTCTTGCCTCATAATCAGTAGGTGTTCTACTATTGACTTCCAACAAGATAGTAGTCTACTCCTCTTCTTTGTACAGTAAGATTTTGATGTGTGAGACAATTTACTTCTCTAGTAATATATACAGGGGGTTCTTTAGCACTTTCATGTATTCTTTTTCTCCAACTTCTAAAACAATTTATGTTGGGAGCTGTAGAAGGCCTGGGAAGAAGCTATATGTATTTCATACTTGAACTGTGAATCCTACTTATTGGAAACATTTTTGCATTTTCTTCTAACTTCTGCCATTTCCTTGAAAACAGAAAAGGTTATGAAACTACAAAAGACCACAATATTTTTGCATTTAGTGTCTATTCGCTTACAGGGTCATGAAAAAGCTACATTTGTAACAAGAAAAAGTCTTCATGAATTCAACTATAATCTTGTTAAGTTCAAGATAAATGTATATAATTTTCTTGCTTTGAAATAATGCTTTAGTTACAACATCCAAATATGACCAATTTGGAAAGTTTCGCTTTAAGCAACGTTATTTCCTATTGGTTTCTAAGTAATTTCCTTAAAATTGTCATCCAAAATTTATTTAGAAAAAAGGAAGACTCAGCCTGGCCCTTAAACAGACTATAAATATCTCAGGATATTTGGAATCTGAACAGAGCCAGGTTCCAAAATTAGCAAATAGGTATATCTATTTTCAGAGCTGATATTGTTAGGCAACAGCTTAACTATGGTCACACATAAATTCCAGTAAGATAAATGAGATTAAAACACATACTTAATTTCTATGTTGTATATAATAGAATTTAATATTAATGCCAAAGACAGTCTATATGCATAAATTCTTCCCAGTGAAACTATAACTTCTTAATATAATCATAATCACTGAGCAAAATTATTTTGCATCTCTTGAATAACTTTTCCTGATTATATCTTGTCTAATTTAGGAGTTGTTGTTCATTATAATAATTCTGAAATGGTGTGACTTCCTCGATTTTACTATGGAATAGAATTGGCCCAGAGCAATCTCAGTTGTTCCTAGGGCACGAGCAGATTAAAATTACTAGTCTTTTGAATAAGAGCTTTGAAAGGAAAGAAAGTATTTGTTGGGGAGCAGAAAACAGCAGAATCAAGAGTATTTCCAAGGTGACAGCCCCCTGACAGATGCAGGGCAGGGAAGAGCCTCAGGTTCTTCACCTCACAGTCTGGCAAATTTTCTCTATTCACCCTGTTTCCCCAGTGCAGTGTTGCATTTTAGCTGCAGACTTAGTTGGAGTGTGGGCTCTGAGCACAGGAAAAGGAGGCTACATCAGTGATGGTGTTAGGTCAGGTGCTCTTTCGAGCTCTTGACAATACATGCAATATCTGGGGGAGTGAAAAGAGGTGAAGACAGCTTCCATCAACAGTTGGTCCAAGGATCTCACTCTGTTTTGATAGAAAAATTTTCAACCGGTCATATATTCCTGGATGAATAAGAAAATCAAATTTGAAGGGTGGAATTTTCTTTTCTTTTTAGCTCCTGTGTTATGTTCCCATGGCATTTGGGGTTTGAGAGATTTTATAACTTTCTCTTCAACAATATATTAAAAATATTTATTTCTAGATCTTAGTTGTGGCGTTACATCTTTGTCATTAGTAAAGCAATTTCTTCATTTTTAGAAGAAGGCAGGAGGATCAGAAAAAAATACAGGAAAATGAAACTATGAATTATAAGAAAATATATTTGATTAGATATTTAGTTGGGAATATCATACCATAAGCAGTCTTAAAATAAGAAATGACAGGAAAAACTCACACAGATTTCAACCTAATTTTGGCCTGACACCATGTAATATCTCTTTTATGTATGCATGTCTTGGTCTCTTCTTAATTCTTTTGATATAGCACTGGAGAATCTTATAACCTTTAAAGTGCTAGTTTAGATGTTCACACACACACAAAATTTTAAAAAAAATAAAGTAAAAAAAGAAGAGGAGAGGAGAGGAGAGGCAAAGGGAGGGGAGGGTGAAAAACTTGATCTAATCATGCTCAAGAAGAAATACTGTAAGTTGTAAAATAATTTTGTTTACAAAAGGTATCTGGAGGACATCCGTTTCTATTCCCACTAAAAATAGGGCCAGTTTAGATCAGGTTGCTGTAGGTCTTGCCCAGTTGAGCTTTAAATATCTCTATTAATGTATAATTCACCTCTCTGGAATATACAAGCATTCCAGTACTTGGTCACTGTCATTGTGATTTTTTTTCTCCTATTACATGGTTGGAGTTTCCCTTGTTCCAGTTTGTCTGTGTTGTTTCTTATCCCACTATGTGCACTTCCATGAAGGAATACACTCTGTCCCCTCTATAGCTTCACATTAGACAGCTGTCAGCAGCAATAAGGTCTCCCATTAGCCTTTGTTTTTCATGAACAAAACCCAAGTTTCTCCATCTGTCCTCGTAAGTCATATGCTCTTGTTCCTTTGATGGATTTACTGCTGGAAAGCCAGTACAATAGTGTGTTTTGGGGAGCCCAAAATGGAACACAAAACATTTAAAGGGGCTTTAAGGGTATGTAATAGACGAGGGAAGTTTAGCTGGTTTTTTTAAATATTTTGTGATAATTCTTCCCAAATGGTATTCTTACACAGACACAATTAAAAAATAATTAATTAACCCATGTGGCCAAAAAAAAGGACAAAGAAAGGAGCTGACTATAAAACTGACAAGTTACTGAAGCGTTTTAGCAAAGTAAAAGAACAGAGGAATGGAAGCCAAGTTGATACAAGAAGAAAAATCAATAGACTGCTATGTTCCAGATAAAGACAAACATTTGGCAAATCTCATTCTGTAAAAATGTTCTTTCCAGTGTTTCAGTCTTCCTGGTGTCAAAAATTAGTTTTATTAGCCTGTGTCCAGGCAAGAAATACAAATAAGGTTAAGAAATAGACACCTGTGGAGGAATTATGACAGTCTAATCTCAACTTAATTTTGAAATTTCCTTTACAGAAAAAAAATACTAGATTTCTCATATGAGTATTTAAAAGATGAAAGATGCATTTTGCTTTGGATGTGCTCTCCCCATTCCTTTCTCTTTCCACTGGCTGTTGAGGAATCCCAGATAACCAGCTTCATCTAGATCACTAACATTTAATGATGACTAAAACTAGCTGAACATCAATCTTAATGCATAGCACCAAAGGAAGCAAAAGTATTACTTGAATATTCTAGGTTTCTTCCGCTATCAAATTAGAGTTTTTTCACGGAATGATAAATAAACATTATTTACTTTCATTTCTAAAACATAGTAATTTTATACAAAATGCCTTTGAGCAACAAGGCAGGACAAGGAATTGGAAAGAAGTAGCGATGCATCGCCATTGCTTATTCCTTTTTTTTTTTTGTACCTTGAATCTCCAGAGGTTCCCCTCTGGCAAACCTTCTTCACCTCACTCTTTTTCTTCTTTTCATTTTTTTAAGAGCCACATATTACCTCTGTCAATAAAATTCTGCTGAAAGCTCCTATATGATCATGTGGGACTTTCCAGAGAGCAAACGAACTTGCAGAATTAATAAAACACTGATTCTGCAATGAAAAATTATGTCAGTCAGTTTTGTGTGTATCAGTACCATGGAAGAAGTTTCAGCAGGGATGTTGATTAGGTCTGTGAAGCCAGTGTGATCCTTTATATCAAATTCTGCAACAAACCAACCAACCAACAAAAAGAAAGTATCCTTCCTGAGCTAAGAGGTTTGTAGTAATTGAATGCTTTTGGCACTTTTTAAACATTAAAATTATGTCAGAAGACATTAAACAGTCATTGAACATTCTTGGGACTGGCATTTGATTATCCATATATTTAATCTGCAGCTCCTAGTACACTTTTTTCCCATTAAAATTACTCTCCTAAACAATCCTTGTGCACAGTTTGGGAGACAGACCAGGAGCTACTCTTAGTAGGCAGTTACCTGAAGCTGCGTTTTTCTGGGGTCTGAAAGCTTAATGGCATGGCTGTGGGTCAGTCTGTGACAAAAGGCTGCAGTGCCAATGAATGGCCCCAGTAACTATTTAGTCACTAGTGCAATGGTCTAGCCTTAATAATGCAAAGAAATAATTCATGAGGAACTTCACAGAAGCACGTGATTAAAAAAAAAAACAACTAACCAAACAAAAAACAAAAAAAACCCAACCTTAAAAGACCCTGCTTAGAGAATTCTTACAGAATAAAGAAGTGAGAGAATTGGTCCCAGTACCTATTGTTTTCCATCGAGTCCAGCAATTCCTTCAGATAGGTATTTGTTTTGTGTAGGAAATCAAAACATAAATCAACTTTTTGAGTTTTATATCATTTGATGTCTGTGTGTATATTTTTTATATGCATGTATTATTACATATTGCAAGATCTTTGTTTTCTAACATTTATCAAAAAATAAGTCTTAACAAGAAAGGAAACTATGAGGAAAAGGTGAGAAAGACAGCTGAACAGAAACAAAGGAACGAAAGATCAACTTTAGGAGAAGTTCCATGAATTTCTTATATTTTGAATAGGACCTTTTATTAAAATCAAATAAATAAGATGGGGAAGTAGTTAAGAATGTGAAGCGTAAAGATAGAGCAGATTAAAAAACAAATCCAAGATGTGTTGTAAGATTAAAGGCTTCTCTTCTAAAAATCTTCAAAGGGAGTTCAAATTATTAGCATATACAACAAAGACATGCCTGAATGAGGAAGGTGGGAAGCATGTAGATGTACAGAGAAGGAATCTGTGCCTGAAGATAAGTATTGAAAAAGAGAGATTTGAGAGAGCATTCAATAACTCATTAAAATGTTTGGGCTATTAAAAGGCTACCAATAAAACTAATGTGATTTTTTCAGGGTCTCAGCATTCTGTGAAGGAGACAGGAAGGGCAAGATCCCCAATTATTATTTAGTTGAGAAATGCAAGTTTCTGTCCTAACTGCTGTCATCCTCAGAAGTGAGTGTTGATGAGGAGGGGAAGGAGGAATGTATGTGCCCTTTTTTCCTCCCTCATAACACAAAATGGGAGAGACTTTTCCATAATGACATTATTGTCATTGTTGGATGAACTTCCTTATGGTCATTCTCCACTGGAAGCACTGAAAAGTAATTTTTGCTGAAATTGGTAGACTATAAGGGAGGAGCACATTTTCTTCAGACTTGAAAATGCATTAAGAGTACTAAAAAATCTGTAGAGTGATGGAGTAAAAGGGGATTTAACGGTAGAGAAACTATATGAGAAGTTACCTGTATTTTCATTAACAATGCTATTGTCGGGAGAGAGAAGATCTATTTAAAAAATTAGAAGGTTCTGCTTAGAGTTCATCCTGTTTTGAGGTGGAACTGACCATCCCTCTATTCATCAAAAGACACCAAAGACTTTCAGCTCTGAAACTTTTGTATGTGAAACTCCATAAGTAAAAAGGTTGTCCCTGTACAATTTTATCCTAATGAGTACGTCTACAGATTTGATGATTTCTGTTCTAGCCTTTCCCTTTACTTTATCAGTCTTCATAGTTTACCCTGGATTGAACTAACTTTACACTAGATGTTTGGTTTTTTCTTTTTTTTGAGACTCCTTGTTGCAGACAACCATCTTTTGACAACCACCATAGTTATGTCTGCTCTGCCACTCTCAGAAAGAGAGTACTTTATTTCCTTACTTACTCAGAAATTTACTTGCTACGCAACAAGGATAAGGCAAATATAGAAACTTTCATTTTTTATTTTATCTACTTAAGCCGCAGCACCTACACACTGTAGTATAAAACAAAGAAATCAAAAAAGGTAGTACCACCACGGATGCTTGCAGTCCTAGGTAGATGAAGACTATTTCTTCTTCAAGACTTTGCATATACAAGAAATCTGTGTGTTTTCTCTTTGTCTTCAAATCAGTTCAGCCAAAAATGTAGTATTTAAAAATTGAATAAAGTTAACAGGAACCATATGAACTATCTTCTGTACAATATTAAAGTCCTTTAATTTTTTTTTTTTCTTAGGAATCTAAATTTACAATCTTTACTGCAACATAACTATCTATTAATATCTCATGTCCATGTTAGTCATCATGTATAATGCTCACTTTCTTGTTTCTTTTATATATCCTGTTTTGTTAAATTGAACCATGAATAGCTAGATTAAATAACTATAGGATTTGAACATTAACTTACATGGTACGCTGAAAACAAACAAGTAGCTGATTAGATGAAATTTCATTCAGATCAAGAGCCAAATATGCAGATGATTTTTGAAGAATGGGATTCTTGGTTGTCCGTACATCAAAGATTAATACCATGAACTAATGATATGAAACCGGGATTATTCTCTTGATTCATTTGCTTTTGCAAGTGCTAATTAACTGGTCATGTTCTGTTAGTGGAATGTCAGGTGGACTTATTCTGTGTACTGTATTTAGCCACTCACTTACAGTTACACCTAAAGTTTGTGACATACTCAAACAGGACTTTTGTAAGATGTTTTAGAAATAAAACTAAAAGCTGCATTTCTTTTTAAAGTTAAACATACACAGAAAGCCTTTTAGATACATAAAGAGAAATAACCTAAAAATAAATTGTCAACAGATGCAGTAATTTGAAAACAGAGCTGAAAAAAAGCTTGAATGATTTTTCAAGAACAAGCAGTCAAGAAAATTCCTGTCTAAAAGCTCTGAAACAACCAAGTGATAAAGCTTGCAACACTGCATGAGCACCTGAAGTTGGGCATTAAAACCAAAGCATTAAATTGCTGAAACACCAAGAAGCCTGTGGCATCTTGTTAAGTGCCAGATTTGTAACTATTTTTAAAGATAAATCTGCCAGAATCTGTGTGGAATCATCTGGAGCAGGTTTCCCACCAAAATGCAAGATTTCAAACTAGCCCAGACATGCAACTTAAAACAGTATATTCCTTAACCGATCATTGGAATAGCTGTGAAACCCCAGAGTGTACAAAATTTGAGCTGGAAAGGACTAGCTGTGCAAAAGATGAAAACTGGAAAGAATAAAATGGTTCTTAACACATGGGCTTTTTTGTACAATGAATCATAAGCAAATAGCAGAAGTTGTAGAAATAATTTAAAGAAATAATATGACAATATCTATCCAAAATAGATGCAGTCTTTTGGTAATGACAGCATTTAAAAAGTATAAAGAAAGTAAAAAAAAAAAAAAAAAAAATTAAAAAAGGGGAAAAAAAGAAACAATGTTTAATGGATAGAATTTCTTTTATTGACTATTAAACATTTTTTCTTCTGGTACAATATAATTTGGTGTGATTTTGAAGCAATTTCATAGCAATCAAAATGGAATCAGAAAGTAAACTAACAAAACAGAACCTGCTGCTGTGTTGGCAATAACAGTTGTGTTCTCATTTCAGTTGATAACGTCAGACCGTACAGCAAGCTTGAGGGCTCAAAATGTTACACTTTCGGTTCTTATCTACTGTACAGAGAAGATAAAACACAGTATTTACTGTGAAATACTGTATTACACATTTTTAAATGCTAATCAGATTTAAGTGTTGAAGAAAGGGCAGGGAAAGGAAGTTGACACATTTCAGGTCTAACAGTCATGTTAATGACAGAGTGAAAAAAAAAAATGGATTTGATCCTGAATGGAGATTTGCACATCACAATTTGCACATTCTCTTTACAATGGCAGGTTCATGTGGCATTTTTCAGGATCACTTAAAGCATTTGTTTATTAAGGACTTTTTTGTGTCTGTGTGTTTAAGTACAGAATAAAATTTAAACTAAAATTGATCTTTGGCCTGTTGCAGTTCTCATCTTAGTTGTATTTAAAAGCAGTGAAGGTAAACAGATGTCACATTTTTCATATTTTTGCTACATTATTTGAGCCATTTTCATTAATGCCATTCCTGATCACATATTATCATTTCTTCACAAAACTCAATTTCAAATAACAACTCATTTATTCTAAGTCTTTCCCATACACATTGAGAATATCACAAGCAATCTTTGAGCAAAACAAGAAAACCTGACCAACAAAGTCTGATAGACACCTATGCATTTGTCTTGCAAAGCATCGTAAGCATGTGAAACTTGTTCAAAGCCCTATGTAACTTCAAAATTTATTCTAAACGTATTTCATATTCTGGGAAAATATCAACAGTTACATTGCAGTAAATTGTCCAGTTTTCTCTGCTCATTCAGATTGTGTCAATCAACAGAACAAACACCACAGAAGAAAAAGAAACATGTTAAATAATTTTAAGTAGGCTATATAGTCCATATAAACTCCAGGTGTGCATCTGAAATCCATGAAAGGCTTCTGTTTTAGCTTCCATTAAATAAGTGCAACATCTAAAAACTGTTCAGTATAACTACATTTAGAGTTGTCCAGAACATTTTCCTTTATGAGAAATTGAAATAAAATCATAGAATCACAGAATCATAGACTTAGAGAATGCTTTGGGTTGGAAGGGACCTTAAAGATCATCCAGTCCAAACCCCCTGCGATGGGCAGGAACATCCTTTACCAGAGCAGATTGCTCAAAGCCCCATCCATTCTGACGAATCCTTCCAATGATGGGGTATCCACAACTTTCCCTCCCAGTGATGGTTTATCCACAACTTCTCTGGCCATCATGTTCCAGTGTCTCACCACACTCAATAGAATCATAGAAATAAAAAGCCCCATCATTTCCAGTGCAAGTCTACACATCAGAGAAGTATTAAACAATCAATTCAAGCTGGTATATCTGACTCTATTTATTTCTCTCCCAGACTGCAGATTTAATGTCTGTTACAAACTCAGTGAGATTTAGGCAATGTCAATAATTTCTCTCTTAGACTGCAGATTTAATGTCTGCTACAAACTCAGTGAGATTTAGGCAATGTCAGTCTTCAGAAAGACAAGATGATGCCAGGCATTACATCAGTCATATCTTCCTTCCGAGGGATGGGAGCTCAGGACTCAGTGAGATCCAGGACCTCTAGCTTTCTTTGCAACTCATAAATGTTTTGGAACTCTGCCGAGCGCTGTATTTGAAACTAGAGCCATAGCTTGTTCTACCTCTCCTTCAGCTTGCCCCATGTCTTGGATACAAAGTGAAACTGTTTGAAGGCAGAACAGTTATTTGAGGATTTTCCCTTTCCATAGGCTATGGTACAAAATCAACAGGAAATGTAAAAGTGAAGAGAGCAAGGTAAAAATTTGTCCCTTGGCTCTATCTGCTTCTGACAGCAAGATGGAGTATGCAACAAAACCCCATGTACTGTACACAGGATGCTTGCCACCGTGATTCCCTCTGAAAGAAGAGAACACTATACATCTAGGGCAAACTGCAGTATACTCAACAAAGCAGAAAGACTTCCCATGTTGGGAATGGACATACAGCCTCTTAAACCAACTATCCACCTTTTGAGTGAAACACCTCTGTTTCCAAAAGACAACAAATTGCATCCTAGAGGTTCATGAAAGCTCTGTGTACAGTTTAGAAAGCAGTCAGGGACAGACTAGATGTCTTTTTCATGTTTTATTTTTAATGTAAAAAAGAATTCAGTTCTTTTAAATATGATTTTACCAACCTATTCTTATGCAGATCACCTATACTGCTTATGCAAAAGATTCATTTGTTCTAGGGTTGTTAGTGTTTTTTCTATTTTTTCCCCATTATGAATGATTTTAATTCATGTCTACATATTTCTGGAAGCCACTAGTGTCATCCACAGAAGGGAATTAATTTTAATTAAACCTGCTTTGGCATTCACTTTGATGTACTTTTGTAAACATGTTTGTATTATTTGTTTTGTTTCATTTTTTTCCTACTTTCATATGCAGACCTCTTAAATGTGGGGGAGGAGGACAAAAGTAGAATTTCATGAAAAAAGCAATGAAATAAAGTTTTTTATCTAACCTGGACAGCTTGATTAAATAAACCATCTTTGTGTTCTAACAATCTTCTGCTATTTAATTTTTTTTTTTTTCCCCACAAGAAAAATGTACAGAGTTTTAACAGGGCTTACATTTCAGCTTTGTTGTTGATGTCATTGATGTTTATCTTGCAAGTACATGGATAGTTTTTAATTTAAGATGTTCTTATATATAAGGCTTGTTAAATGACAATTGACTCTTATGACCAGCATCTGACATTAGAAATCAGAATTCAGATGGTAATTTTCTAGCAATGAATTTAAAGGTGAATCACCATGGACTCTCAGACCACTAATGCACACCTGAGGTAAAATCTTTTTTGTTGTTGTCTTTTGGTGTCTTAAAGCTCCTCAGCCCAGATAAAGAAACCACTTTGGGAGCTTAGCATTACTCAGAAACAGCCTCTAAGATCTGACTTAATAATAATAATTCTGTTGTGAAACTTGATAAAAGCTGCCAAGATAGCTGTTTTAAGAAGAAACAAATTTCACATGAAGCTATCATGACACTCAAAGCTGTGTAATAAAGTTCATTTATGTAGGAAAAATAAAACAAAGCTGAGGTTAAGACAGGAGACACATTCTAAATCTTTCCATAGAACTTACATAACACTCTGAAAATACAGGATTTTTGGTTTGATTTTACTCTCTGGTTTGCTTTTAAATCTTCAGTTGAATCAGTTTGGAAATGAGGAAATATGATTGATTTACAGTTAATAACTATGAATATGCTTTCTGAATCTATTAAAACTACTTATTTTTGGACCATACAACTAAAACTGTTTAAAAAGAAGTAGTCTTTAGTTTTGTTATATTGGCAACTCAATATTCAAGAAGTCTAAAGTTAAGTTACTAGCCTATTCCTGTAAACTTATTTAAATAATATACACAGAATACTCCCAGTGGCTGTATCTCATGCTCATTTTAAACCAAGCTCAGAGTCCATGAACATTGAAGTACATAAATACTTTTTCAAGTTTAATTCAAAGGTCCTCACTTTTTATGGGAAGATCTCCAAAATAATAAAATCTTCAAAAACAGTACTGAGATTTTAGAGAACATGATTGAGTTATTTAGTGGAAACTATATCTTATTTACTGCATTTAAATATATACTTTTTTCTTAAGGTAGTGTCATAAATACCACTGAAATAAGGATATGATTCTTAATCTACATACATTTGCAAGGTTTTGTCTTCTACATACATAGCTAAGCTATAATGACTTGAAATAAGTTTCATGAACATAAGGAAGGAACTAGGGAGAGAGAAAGACTGGAAAGAATTTGCTTGCCTTATATATTGAAAATTTTATGAACATAGGAAGTAAAATTGTTTTGTATAACTTAGTACTTGCTGAGTATGATACCAGCCCTGATCTGTACAGCAAAGCTGTTGCAGTCAATGGAAGTAAAGCACTTTACGAGATAAAAAAAATATGGAACTCCATAGGCTTATATCTTCCGTTATTAAGCTGTATGTTTAAAGAGTGTAATGACACATTTGGATTATAACTTCAATAGCCTGAGTTACTTTACATTTTAACCCAATTTTTCATTGTCTTCTATTGCTAATGTGCAGATTCAACCTCTACAACAATCTCTGAGCAAGCATTGGTAAAAAAAAATCTATGTGAATTCTCATGACTATTAAAAGAGTATCTTAAATTTTTCCTCTGTATCTACCAGAAAGAAATTACACCAAACATAATTTTTTTCTCTCACAGAAGATAGAGCATTGAATTCTCATGACTATTAAAAGTGTATCTTAAATTTTTCCTCTCTATCTACCAGAAAGAAATTACACCAAACGTAATTTTTTTCTCTCACAGAAGATAGAGCATTTTATGGAGATGTAATAAAAAGTTACCTGAAGAATGTCACAGCCAAACATCATATAACAACAGAGCTGTATTTTCGCTTGGTGATTTTATATGCTTTATTGCAAAGAAAACACAAAGTCACTATCAACACTGAAAAGAAGTATGTGTTTTCTCATTAACAGAATTGAATTTTAAAAATATAGTGTCCGATTTTTTGCTAGGAAAATAAATATGCGCAATATACCTTTCATATGCTGTTGAAAGGTCCTGAGAAAAACGTGAATGGTAAAAATCAGTGAACTTATCCAGAGATTCTTGAACTTCAAAAAAATCATTCTAAACATAAGCAGTAATTAGGAAAAATATATTCTTACTTTACTCTTTCAAAACTAATTTGGTTACCCTAAACAATTTCATCATCACCATGTTTGACACAAGAATGAAGTTTGTTAGTAAATCTGTTTATTTCAAAATTTTTCAAAACTCTTCATTACCATTTGATTATAATAGGAAAAGGAAGAGCAAGTCTAACTAATGCAACTTTTTTTTTTCCTAAGGAAAGACAATCAATCAGAGTGTAAATTGCATATTGTAATTAACATCAAGATGTGCTTACTTGAAAGAGAAGTTCTGCAACCAGAGCTGGTATTCATGAAGTTTTTCTGTAGCAAAAACAAACCTTTCATCTGATTAACATCACCTGTCCACCTCTCAAGGAAAACAAAACCCACAGGAAACAGACATAGGATAAAAATAGCCAACAGTGCTTTCACAATCTGTACACCCAGAATTGTAATTAATGTAATAACCAACACTTGCCAAATATTCACACCTGGTTTCAGTGTCTCTTTAAGTGTAAATAAGCAAATGGAAAAATCACTTACAGGTAGCTAATGACAACTTCGTTTGCTTTCTCTATATTTAAATGCCTTGAACCTCATGAGGTTTAACAAGACCAGGTGCAATGTTCTGCACCTGGGTTGGGGCAACCCCTGGTACTATTACAGGCTGGAGGATGATTTGATTGAGAGCAGTCCTGTGGAGAAGGATTTGGTGGTGCTGGTGAATGAAAGCCTAGACATGAGTCAGCAATGTGTAATGGCATCTCAGAAGCCCAACCACATCCTGGGCTGTATCAAGACAAGTGTGGCCAGCAGATCGAGGGAAGTAATTCTGCCCCTCTACTCCGCTCTGGTGAGACCCCACCTGGAGTACTGCATCCAGCTCTGGAGCCCTCAGCACAGGAAAGACATGGACCTGTTGGAGAAGGTCCAGAGGAGGGCAATGAAAATGATCCAAGGGCTGGAGCACCTCTCCTATGAAGACAGGCTGAGAGAGTTGGGGTTGTTCAGCCTGGAGAAGAGAAGGCTTTGGGGTGACCTCGCTGCAGCCTTCCAGTACCTGAAGGGGGCCAATATGAGAGATGGGGACAGACTTTTTAGCAGTGTCTGCTGTGACAGAACAAGGGGTAATGGTTTTAAACTAAAAGAGGGTAGATTTAGACTAGACATAAGGAAAAAATTTTTTACAATGAGGGTGGTGAAGTACTGCAACAGGTTGCCCAGAGAGGTGGTGGAAGCCCCATCCCTGGAGGCATTCAAGGTCAGGCTGGATGGGGCTCTGAGCAACCTTATCTAGTTGGAGATGTCCCTGCTCACCACAGGGGGGTTGGACTAGATGACCTCTAAAGGTCCCTTCCAGCCCAAATGATTCTATGATAATACTGGATGAACTGATCCTGTTTCTGCATAGCTGTTAACATTACTATGATTATTTTTTCATAGTAGATGATGACAGTAAAATGGCATAAATGGAGGTAAGGGTATCACATCCTTTAAATAACTAAATAAATAATTGTAGCTCTACCCAAGGTCTTGAGAAGGAAATTTCAGAAGTGTTCTTAAACTATTTTTATGAGTAAGAGTGGATTATAGCCTCTGATCTATACTTAGTTTCATGGCATATCCCCTAGTCATATGTTATTTCCTATATCTGTAAAACAGCTGGGCCTGTAAGCAACTTTAGGTGCAGGATGGTCTGTGTGTTTGCCAAGCACTATGGAGCATCAGTATGTTATCATGATAAAATAAAATCTTTTTCTCAACTTTAAACTAAGACTGAAATTGCTTAGTGACCCAGTTTGCCATAAATATTTGCTCATATTCCCCATGTACTTGCTTTATATTTACTTGAAAGTGAAACATTGCAAGGTATTACAGTTGCCACTGAAGGAACGCTTATGATGGAATATCACTCAGTGGGACTGATCGCACCCTCAGCAAGTTTACCAACAACACCAAGCTATGTGGTGAGATTGACATGCTGGAGGGAAGGGATGCCATCCAGAGGGACCTGGACAGGCTTGAGAGGTGGGACAGCGTGGACCTCGTGAAGTTCAACAAGGCCAAGTGCAAGATCCTGCACCTGGGTTGGGGCAATTCCAGGCACAAATACAGGCTAGGTGGAGAATGGATTGAGAGCAGCTCTGAGGAGAAAGACTTGCGGGTGCTGGTTGGCAAGAAACTCAGCTGACCTGGCAGCGTGCATTTGCAGCCCAGAAAGCCAACCGTGTCCTGGGCTGCATCCAAAGCAGTGTGACCAGCAGGTTGAGGAAGAGGATCCTCCCCCTCTACTCTGCTCTCATGAGACCCGCCCCCCCCGCAGTACTGCCTTCAGCTATGGGGCGTCCAACACAAGAAGGACATGGACGTGTTGGAGCAAATCCAGAGAAGGACTATGAAGCTGATCAGAGGGCTAGAGCACCTCTCCTATGAGGACTGGCTTAGAGTTTGGCACTGTTCAGCTTGGAGAAGAGAAGGCTCTGGGGAGACCTTAGAGCAGCCTTCCAGTATCTAAAAGGGGCCTACAAGAAAGTTGGGGAGGGACTTCTTACAAGGGCCTGTACTGATAGGACAAGGGGCAATGGCTTTAAACTGAAAAAGGGTTATACTTTAAACAGAAGTAAGATTCCATTAAGCAATGGCATTACAGGATTTTCCCAAATGTCACTAGGAATGTTTCTGCACCTGTAGATCTAAAGATAAATATTTGCTGAGAACAAGGAATAACCTTAACATTTAAAAATATTTTTACTTCTTTGCAAATAACTATTTCTCTTCATAAAACTTATTCTGAAAACTGTCTAAGATAGAAGATGAAGTAGGTGGCATTTTTTGCTTTGAGTAAGTACTACAACTACTCCTCAGTATTGTTAAAAGATGTATTAGACCATGGAATTAGTGAATTAAGCCTTGGTTACTGTGCAGGGACTTCCTGAAAATGTAGTTAATTGCACAATTAGATTTGAGTATTTGCCTCAAATTGACTCAAATTGTTTTGTCCCTAAGAGCTAATTTCTTAAAGAATTTTTCATCAACATTAAGTAATTGTTTCATGACCAAGTGGTGCAATTGTGATATCAATCTTGAGTGCCACATTCATTTGTCATTTAATATAAAACATCAACTTGATTATAAATTAGTATCTACCAGTACGCACTCATTCTGTACCAGAAAATCCCTGGCAGACATCCTCTAACCAATAGTTTCATAGATCAGCCATAGATTTCAAGCATATGTGTAGTGTGAAAAAATAACTGACTTGCTTAGGTAACACTTCAGTGCCTTCTAGCATAAGCAGTCCGGTTTTATTAAAATAAGACAATAAAAGCATTCTTTCTTTTTCCAAAAATGGAGGATGTGTTAGAGAACAGATTATTGAGGAGCTGAAATAATGTGTTTTATGACATGTTGTTCAGCATGAAGATTTTCTTTCATAGTCAGAGACTTCATAACCTTTTCACTTCATCAGCACTGTTATTGACAAAGTTTGGGGTATTATGCCAACTTTGGTACTAGTATTAAAAAAAACAGTCAGTTAAATTGCTGTTATTTAGGATTTGAGTCCAATGAGGTTACTGCAATGTTTTTGTAATGTTGCAAGTTTCCTTTAGTTTGCATAATTATTTAAAAATACAGATAAGAAAACAGTTTGGGATTAATTTGTCACAACCCCTGAATCTTAATACTGATTTATTTTAAGATAAATTCTTTTCTTGTGACTTTATTTATGAAATATTCTTGACAGAACATTCCACTACTTATTTAACTAATATCTACCTAAATTTACTTTAAATTTATTGAATAAGTCTTGAAGACATTAAAGAAAAATATAATTTTTAATCTTTGAGTAAAATGAAAATAATTACATTTGTTGAAGTCTATAATTGTGTTCATGTTCCACTTACTCTGTAGAAGATACATTTCCCAACAATAACAAAAAGAATTACTTGTAATATAAAATTCTATTGTTAATTCAAAATAAAAAAATGAGCTTTTTCTTTCTTTTTCTAAGACTTCAGTTTCTTAAAAAAAAAAAGTGCAATAACTTTCACTGTGATAAAACCCAAAGATACTCATGTTTGGGGACAATGAACAGAAGAAACACCAGGCTACATTTCCCTGATATAGTCATGTCCAGTGGAATCCAGAAACTAGAGAACTAAATCGTGTGACAGAAAGAAACTGCAGTCTGCCTACTCTGCATGGAATTTCTTCTTTCATTTCTGCATGGTCATGTGCTTTGTTGGTAAAGAAGATCTAATTTTTCTGTGAAGTCCCACAAGTAGGTGAATATTTCCATTTATTTAACTGTTTATACTTCCAGTAATTTTAGCATAGACTTGTATTCTATACCTATATTTAAGACAATATTGTGATGACAATATTGGTAGATAATTTTCACCACTTGTGATATTCAGAAGAATAAATATGAAGTATAAAAGAAACAAACAATGGCCAAGGACAGCTGGAATTTTGTTTTCTACCAGCACCTTTACTGAGCAACCAGTAGGACAACTAGTGATCTGTGGACTGTAAACATGAACTTACCTCAAACAAGTTTGTTTGTTTGCCTTGTACTGCAGCGTGTAAAAGATTATGAATAAAGGACTGTAGGAAACATTTACCTTATTTAACTGCGTATGTGTAATTTGCATTTGAGCTAATCATCCATTTTTCCTTTCTCCTCAATGTAGAAAACTAGGCACTTGTGCGGCATGATATAAATAACCTGATTAGATGTCTACAGTACACCAAGGAATACTAAAGTATGAAAATTCCTGCTTCTCTACATTCACAACAGTAGGAGCCTGAAGTGACTCAGGTTAACAGCAAAGATGTCTTCAATGGAGCCGAACACCTTCAGTGTCTGTAGTCCCAGATTACTTTCACATTGCATTAAACTCATTCTTAAAGGTCAACTATAATTTTATATTATGCATTCTAATATGTATTACTTTTACATATGTATGTGTTTATTTATAAACACATATGTAGCTTTCATTTAAGATAGTTAATTATGGTAAGAGAACAGGAGTTTTCAGTACTATGTTTTTCACTCCTTCAGAACTCAATCAGAATGTTCAGCTCTGTGCTCATGGTGTTTACTCTTTCAGAAATAATTAAACCACTAATTCTTTAAATCACAAGGCACTGATATACATTGTCAAATTTGATAAGAATTTGGATTACTTTCAGGGCTCTGTTTCCTGCTGTAGTATCTGAGCACTTCAAATTAGTTTAATCTACAACACTAAATGTTCTTGCCTAAGAGAGAGGGAAGTGTGGCTAACGTCCTGGTTTGGCTAAAACAGAGCT
>NW_009621595.1:0-10172 GCF_000690535.1 Cariama cristata
ACCATAATGATTCTATGATTCTATATATGTAGTGGCTACATATATATATTTGTGTGTGTAAATATAGTCACTGGAAAATTGGAATGAGTACACTGAAGAGCTGAAGTTATAACTTGATGAAGGCTTCTGTTGTTTCTAAATGCTAGAGTGGGGTGAGGAGAAAAGAATGATACCTATTAAGAATTTTTAGGTTAGGTAGTGAGGGGATCAAAACCCAGAAATGCATATTTGTCCTTACCGAAGCCTGGTTAGCCATCATTTAGAAAAGGAGGAATAAAAAGAATCCTAATTGCTTTCTTCAAATTAGACAAGTCCTGAATTTTCAGTGTTTTTGCATTTGTGCCGTGCAAATAGTGCAGTTTATGATTATGCTAAAATCAGTGGTAAAATAACATGTTTTAATATAGAATATTCAGTTTTAGGATACAAAATTGTTTGTCTTATGAGTACTTAGTTTATGAATTCCACGTGTAATATGTGCTAAAATTTCTGATGAGGGAATTAGTTACTTCTAGTAGGTAGGGTGTTTGAAATAGTTGAATTGGTTAAAAGTTAGAGACCAAAGAAAGGATCATATTTAAACTGATATCTTATTTTTTTAAATGAGAACTGCACCACTTCTCCCTACTCAAATGTATTTTTGATTATAGTGACAGAGATTAAATATTAGTGAATATTTGACAATGTATTCCAATTTGGTTGTAAAACATCTCTCACACAAACATGGTAAGCTCTTCAATTTCTCAGTTGTTTCACATTGTTCAAATGTAGAATGATGGTGTGAGAATTGTTTGGCACTATGCTGGTGTAACTGAATCAAGAAAATAACTATTCATTTTATGCCAAGGTAATTATTTCTACCTCCTTTTTTAGTTCTTAGAGGTACTTTAAAATTTGCCACTGCAGAGGTAAAATTTGAAGAATCTTCACCAAATATTTTACTGATATAATTTAGGCAATACCTAAATGTACCAAAGTGTTTAAAGAGATGGTTTTCTTAACAGATTTTTAGAATGTTTCCTGTATAACTGTGGCTAATTATGAATCATAGATTTCATCTGAAAATACATGCAATTTTCTTTTAGGTATTTAAGAAAGCACAGAAGGGAAGTTTCTAATATACTGAAGGATTTAAAGCTACAAGTTAATACAAAAACTACAAGGCTTAACATCAATGCAGGAAATATCTGGAATAGTGCTTTAAAAGGCTTTAGACAGCGCAACTTCAGTCCTACAAACACCATTGAAATAAAGTTCACAAACTGCAAAAATAGATCAAAGACAGATACTCCTGCTGCATCAAAACACCGTTTCTTCCAATTATTACTGCTTCACCTTCAGAATTCATCATTGTTTGAGGGCTCTTCTGCGAAGAACTTGTCCCTTGATTTTCAAGGTAATTAAATGTTTTGTTCAAAAATACATTAAGAACTGTGTAACTTGAAGGGTTTTTAATTGTCAGTTGACAATTATAGTCCTGATGGATAGAAATTGGTTTTTTTGAAATTTTTTGCTTTTCAATTCTAAAGGGGGGGTGGGCTGTGGATTTGTAATAACAAAAAATTTGGTTTAGTTGGAACATTATCTCTGATAGCATGCTACCTAAAGACCCAAAGTTAGCTTCTTTGAGTTGTTATGCTTCAAACTTAAATGTGCATTGGGCACAAACTGGAAGATGAAGTTACATCTCCTCCCAAACCTTGATAGTGGCTGAAGAGTTGGAGTGTAAGAATATGGTACTCCTATGTAAAAAAAAAAAAAAAAAAAAAACCAAACACAACACACTCATTTGTTGCATCTCCTAAAGTACAAAGGAACTGCATTATGAGATTTTTCTAGAAAAAAAATTGAGGCTCTCAAATTATTTTTATGTGTATATAGTAAATATATTTTTTTATTTGCAGCTGTAAAAGAGAATCTTTATTTTGAAGCTGGTAAAATGATTGCAGTTTCTCTCGTTCATGGTGGCCCATCTCCTGGTTTCTTTTCCAAAACACTGTTCAACTGTCTTGTTTATGGTCCAGAGAATGTGAAGCCAGCTTTAGAAGATGTTGCTGATGTTGATGTAGCACAAACAATAAAAATGGTAAATAAAACTCAAGTTATTGGCAAATTCTTGTTCCAAGACTATATTTGGAGATAAAGAATGACTTATTGAATATAATTTTATAAAAATAAGCTTTTTAATTTGAACTATATATACACACGCATGTAGTAAACGAATTCCTAACTTTTATCTTCTGATACAGATAAAATATGCAAATAGTCTGTCCAGCCTACAGTCTACAATACATGACTATTATGAATTCCTTGCTGCTGCTGGATGTTTAAGACCTGTAACAGCTTTGTGTGACAAGCATATGCTGGTGAATGACATACTGATCCATCACGTAATCAAGAGAATTATTTCACCTTTAGAAAGGTTTGTTTTGTTTGAGTTTTCAAACTTCCTGGATTTTTTTTCCTCACTGAAATACTATTATGTTCTAAAACTAACTTTCATATGCTCTTGCTTACTCTTCTTTTAAACCAATTAAATGTACTGTAATTTTCCGTGGATTAAGTAGCAACGGTTAAATAGTTAAACTGAAAGACTGAAACTGTTTCTCCACATATCCAATCTGTTCCACTTCTCCTTGATCACATTCCTTTTTCAATCTTATGAAAAGGGCAGATTCACAGTTGTAAACTACAAAATTTCTCTAGCTTGTGTTCATTTTTAATTCAGAATTGCTCAAATTTAGGATCTTTAAACTTTAGAAGTGTTAGACATACATTTAGAATTTAAATTAGTTTTCCAGAGTTCTAATGAGGGAGTTTGTGTGTGCCATTAGGAGGGCAATAGTGTGCACAAGTGTAAGTTGGCCAACTTAGCATTTAAGCATTGCGTTGGTGTTTCCATGAGGTAGTGATGACTTCAAATAGCTAGGAAAGTTGCAGCCGTTGACTATTTTTTTGACTGGTCTCTGACTCTACTTCCAATTTGCATTCTTCATCTGCTCAGTAAAAGGGCATTGGATGCTAATTTTTCCAACAAGTATAGTTGGATTTATACTTAACACATTTATGGTGTTATCTTTGACAAATTTGCATCAACTGAACTCCCTGAGCTATGAAAACTAATTTTGAATGTGAGGATTTTTTTGACAAAGTTTAGAGTAATTAGCCTGTCATTCAAGGCCCTCTGTAGCATATTTGCCCAATCTAGGTCATATTTTGAAACTAGTCAGCTAAAAAATGAAAGGTAATAAGTAGCCTGGTTTTTTTTATGGGAAATTGTGGGTTTGTGCATTTTTGGAGATGGGCTTAAAATGTGCAAAAGTGAGTAGAGCAGGAATTTGCTTGTCAGTATCAAGGACTGAGACTAAGTAGTCACTTTAGCTGTTAATGTTCTACACCACTCAGTGTACACTTTCAACATACTTATTCTGAATTTTACTGATTCAGCCTATCGATATCTAAGAAATGATCAGTAAACAACTTAAGTAAAATTTTAATTCTGATTTAACATGGCAGTTAAATTGTAAAGGCAGTTGCTGGAAATGTTCTTATACAATACACAATAACTAGTGAGACTTTTTCAACCTGCAGAGCTGTTTTAAAAAAAAAAAATAATTCATTAAATCACAGAATCAGATTGGTGTGTAGGTTGGAAGGGACTTCTGGAAGTCATCTTGTCCACCACCCCTTGCTCAAGCCGGCCACCTAGAATCAGTTGCCCAAAACCATGTCCAGATGAGTTTTGACTATCTCCATGGATGGAAACCTCTCTGGGCAACCTCTGCCAGTGCTCAGTCACCCTCACATTAAAAAAAGTGGTTCCTGATGTTCAGACGAAACCTCCTGTGTTTCAGTTTGTCCCCATTGCCTCTGGTCTTGCCACTGGGCACCACTGAAAAGAGCCTGGCTCTGATTTCTTTGCATACTTCTTTCAGGTATTTCTACACATTGAAATTCCACCTGAGCCTTCTCTTCTCCAGGCTGAACAGTCCTGGCTCTCTCAGCCTTTCCTCCTAGGGTTATGCTCCAGTCCCTTAATCATCCTAGTGGCCCTCTCCTGGGCTCTCTCCAGTATGTCCATCTCTCTCTTGTACTGGGGAGCCCAGAACCGGACACAGCACCCCAAGTATAACTTTACCACTGCTGAGCAGAGGGAAAGGATCACCTTCCTTGACCCGCACTTCCTAATGCAGCCCAGGTTACTGTTATCTGTGTTTGCCACAGGGAGAAGTAATAGCATGTAAACACATGCAGACTGCAGAAGCCAAGCAAAGGCTATCTTTTAAGAAACTTCATTTTGCCTAGGGACAAGGAATTTAAACTATTTTCTAAAGGGATATTTGTAAGAAAGGAATTCGGTATGTTCTTACATAAGAATTAAAAGTAAGCCATGCTCATATGGTCAAATACCTGGAAATAAAGTTAATTTCTGCATATCACTGGTATTTCTTTCATCTGCCCAAAAAGCTCCACAGAAACACTTAGATTGTTAAAATGAGAAATGTATTTTCCAAGATAAAATGGGACTACTATGTATATGTTATTGACAAGACTTGCAGATGGGGAAATTTAATTATTATGTCCAGTCTAACAGCTTTATAAAATGCAGAGTACAATTAGTTACCTACAGGCTTTCTGATGCATGCTTCACTTTTTTTGTTGGTTTTTTTTTTTGTTCCCCCTCCCCCCTTCTAGTTTTAGGCAAGGTTTGAAAACCCTTGGTGTGCTAGAGAAAATGCAAATGCATCCAGATGTGTTCTCTAGCATATTGTGCTACAAACCTGAAAGACTTTCAGCAGAAATTATTTGTGATCTCTTTACAATCCATTCCTCATCAGATGTGAATAAAGTTAAAGGCGCTGATTTTTGGATGGCTTATTTGCAAGATGTGGAAAGTAAGTAATTTTTTTTTTTTCTTTTCTCCCTTCTTCAGGATATTTAGCTGCTGGTATACATACAGGGTTTGGTTTTTAGAATTCAGTGGGGTAAATAAATGAACATTTTGAGGTCACTGTCAGTCCTAATTGTTCCTTCTTCCCCCTCTTCCTTACTAATCATAATTTCTGAAACTGTTGCCCAATCCTAATCAAACTTGAGAGGGATAAATATAGAAAAGATTGGTACTAGAACTCCTGCGAGTTCTTTTAAAAAAAAAAAAAAAAAACCAAAACAAAACAAACACCAACCTGAGTGGTACAGAAAAATCCTTTAATCCCCTCTCTTGAGCTTTGCTGTGAATTTATTCTTATTAGATAGTCTGTGTCTCAAAAAAAATAGAAACCAGTGGTCTCTTCTTGCAGAAGAGGTTTTTTTTCCTATTTACTTATGATTTTTCAGAACTAGCCCAATTGGGTTTTTCTTGCTAAAATTTTTCTTATGTGGCCATATAACTGCAAATTCATTGAGCATATTGATCTGGGCTTTCCTGATGTCAGAGGTTTTTTTCCTCTAACACTTAACATGTGGGATAATGATTTAAGGGTAATAGGCAATAAATGATACAACCTAATATATTTTTTTTTTTTAGGTGGTGAGTCTGTGGTGACATTGGAGGATATTCTGCTCTTCGTAACAGGCTCTTTTTCTATACCCCCCATTGGTTTTGATCCTGAACCTACTATTAAATTTTTGCATATAAGGTATCCCATTGGAAACAGACTCATTAATTGCTTAGAGCTCCCTATAACAAACACATATGAGCAGTTTAAAGATAAAATGGAGTTCACAATCAGAAACACACTAAGCGTTGAAAGAGAATAAATATTTTTGCTACTAAACTGGATGTTGGAAACCAATTTTCTGCAGGAACGTCTGCTTGCAAATCGCTACTGTATTTTTGGACAGCATGTTCTTGGCCTTTTCCCACTTTTCCCCCAAAGATATGCTAAAAGTAGTAATCTTGTAAGATAGAAGATGGTTTTCTAATGAAAGTACACTCTATCTGTTGAATCATCTTCCTGTTTGAAGTTGGCTTTAAGAGACAGCAATCTCTTGCAGAAGTGGTTTAAATGTCTACTTTTGCTTTAGACAAGTATGAAATGTTACCAAACTCTGTAACATTCTAGCTATATCCCACAGGTAAGTATGTTGATTGTATTACATACTTCAGTAACTTATTTATCAGAGTGAAATCAGGTACATCTTGAAGATAACTGCTCTAGAGCTTTGTCTCAAGTAAAACTGTGATGAAGTTCTTTAGTTGTTCCATGTATATTTTTTCAGTAATTGTTTTTATATTGATTGTTCATTTATGTTTTGATTCATACAAACCTATGAAAGTTAAGAAACCTGGAGTTTTAAGGTCATTGTGGTTAGTGCATTAAAATAGAATTAAGGCCTGGAGAAAACCTAGGCAAAATGATAAGGCACAAGAACAAAATCTAGTTGAATTTGAGTTTCTGTTGTTAAACAAAATCTTTGACATTTGCGTGCATTTCTGCATTCTACTGTTATACATTAGTTTTTAATTATACATATAGCCAAAACAGTAAAAACGCAGTAAATCTTTAATATGCAACAATATGTGGTCTTTCAAAATGAAGTATAAGAGTTAGACTTTGTGTTGTTGAGTATGAAAGTGTAAGAAATTGTTGCTCATTAGAATGTGTTACTTCATCTTCTGTGGAAGTCAGTATTTTCGTAGGAATATGCACTAAAACTATTTCTTAAACTAAAGGCAGTCTACCATCACGCTTGTTAATGCCTGACACTTTTCTAGCTTGTAGTCTAAACTCTTCCTGTATAAATACCATTAAGCCATAAAAGATAAGTAGTGAAATTCCTACACAGTAACACTTTAATGTTACTAATACTAAAACTACGAAACAAAAGGACATTTAAGTACAGTTTTTTTAAAGGTATGCAGATCTCTCTCTCTTGAAACTAGTATTTTTCCTCCCTGTCAGTTTGACCACCTATACTATGTCTCAAACGTAGGTTGTGCTATAAATTTATACAGATAGATATATATGGGAGAGGTGCTAATCTTTTTATACAGACCTACTTCCATCACTGGGTAAAAAAAGTGTGCATGCCACTGTTTTTTAGATTTTTTTTTTATCTTTTTTTTTTTTGCAAGGCTTAAGTCAGGCAGGCATTTCTCACCACTTTCAAATAGCTGAAACAATCTAACCTCATCAAAATCCTGTCATTAGAAATGTAAGAACATTTGAAATTAAACCACAGCTAGTGGTGTTTTTCTTGTTCTGAGCCAAAAGCATATTAAAGTCCCCTTTAATATAAATGTATGAGCTCTTGGAGAATGTCATTTGACTTGTTTGTATACTAAGCATTTTCTCATTCTCTTATTTTTTTTTCTCCAATAATACTCTAAGTTTGTCATCTTTGCATAGTTTTTGAATGTCATACTGCCAATAACTTCTTTATATTCTTTACTGTCAGAATGGTCTGTTACCATTATAAGGAAGGTAGTTTGTTGCAAATTTATTTGTATAATAAGGCTTCGTGTTGTATGCTCATATTTTTAAAATATAGCAATGAGTCTCCTGCAGATAGATTATTATACTTTAAAAATTCGTGGTGTTCTCAGCACAGTATTTCTTTTTCTTGCCTGGTTAGAGATAAATGTCTTCTGCAATATTGTTATTTTTCTGTATGGGTAGTACAGAACTTACAGAAGTAGCAAGCAGAGTGTGGATAATTTTAAAAGACAATTCTTGGACTTTTGGTACCTGCAGTGGCAAGGGAAATGGTTTAAAACTTGGAACTAAATAAACTGCATTTTAAAACTTTCAATGGAGAAAGAAATAATAAGGTAATGTGAATATAAGGCTTCAAAAGTATCTGAGATAAAAATAGGGTTCACACCTTTTACTGCTTATTAGTTTTGAATTCTAAAGGTAGAACTAACCTATTTGTCAGCTGTAAGAAATGTTAACTTTAAAACTATCTGCTGTACAATGCTATATCAAAACATGGAATTTGTAAAAACCTCTAGTCTTAATATTGCTTGAAAAGATTTTTCTTGCACAGAACTTGTTCCTGTTTTCTAAAACTGATGTGTACACATTCAGGACAAGTTGTCTTTCCTTTCTTGTAAGTTTGATCAGCTCTATCTAGATGTTGTAATATAATCCTTGATATTTTCAAGTTGTACTCCTAAATGCTACTATGGAGAGGAACTTCCTCTCTTCTGCTCATTTTCAGCATTTATTTATACAGACCAATCTTAAATTAACTTTCATTAAAATTCCATTGAATAAGCTGACTTCCAATCCATCAAAACACAGAAAGGTCTCTCTTTGGAAACTGTAGGAGCAATTTCTGTAGCTATAATGACCGTCAGGTTTTTAATTGGTATAGCAGGTCACTGAAGTGCAATATTATTGGGTAACTTTTCATTTTGCATAAACTGTAACCTGAGGCACATCTGGAAATTAGGGGAGTTGCTTACTTTCAGTATTTCTGTAACACAAGGAGAATAATTGCATATACATTAGCTGTTGTGTATTAAATATATTTTTATAGAAGTTACATCTTTTTTTATAAGATTTGTCAGGGCCACAAGGGAACTATTGCAGTCTTCTTTGACTGTGTTTGGCCAAAGAACTTCACCCCACAGTTTCTACATCAAACCCTAAGCTTCCATCTGGAATTAGTACATCAAATAAGCTATTTATTTTCTCCAGTGGTCACTTTCTAGTAAACAATAATAGATTGGTATCGGTAGTTTTAGTATGGTCTCTTTATTAAGCACATACAATTTAAAAACAAACCCTCAAGTATTTTAGATCTGTGTTTGAAAAACAAAGGGATAAAATTTCTGACTTGTTTTCACCCATACAAAGGATGGTTACTGGAAAAAGCTGTTAGCATTTTTAACTGGTTTATGAGTGAAATAAAGTTAAAAGGAGAAGAAATTATTATCAGTTTATATTTAAGGTCTAAATCATCGTGCGCTGCAGCTTTGACTTTTCTCATTAAGATGTTCAATCTTGGGATTGGAAGACTTGAGGATTTTGACAGGTAATTTAAAATGTGGAGCAGAGTATTAGTCTAATTCACACTCACATTCTGCACGTGCATTTTGAAAATAGTATCAAAAAATTCTCATTCAAATGGGAGGAAATCCAACTCTGGAGGCTACAAAATATGCTTATAAAGTTTATCTTGATTCTGTGTTATATGGTAAAGCATTTTAAAGCTCAAGCTTTACTGGTTTTTACTTAAGGGAATGGCTAGTTGGATAAAAGAAAAATTAAATTAAAATGCAAAAACATTGGAAATGTCAAATCATACATATATGGAAAATCATTGTCAAAATATTAATGTTTAAAAAAATGCAACCCTCTGATTTTTGTATTGCATAAACAATGTTCTTTTTAAACTTACAGTAACTAATATTATGCAAGAAAGTATAATTTTGTAAATACTTTTAGCTCTAACTTGAACTGCAGGATCCGTGCCTGAAGTGTTGCCTCTTCAAGCAACATTATACTTGGCAGGTGTAGCGTCAGTGTTGAAATAATCAGTAATTGTGGGAAATAACTGTCATGTATATGTTCAAAGTGCAATAAAGGGTTACATTTCTGTTGGAGTAAATATTTAACTTCAGTGTTTTTATTTTGGTGATTTAATGGGTTGTAGCTCTAGAAGCGTTATCACTGTTTTCTGTAGTTTCATTTGTGTACCTATATATGCCTTTATATACATCTATAGCATGTTTACCCAGCTACCTTTGCATCCAAAACTGAGTGGGGGTGAGTGAGGCTCTGCCCGGTGTAGGGTTTCTCCAAGGGCACAGCTGTAAAGGCAGGTAGAACCAAAGGAGGGCTGCATGTTGGAGCATGCTACCTTAGGCAGAGACAAGCAAACTTTTAACTATTTTCCTTTTCAATAACTCACTAAAACTTGATGACTTTCTTTGTAGCTAGCTGCCTGTTTTGGAAACAACAGTCCTCATGTAGTTGATGTAAGCGCCTCGGCACTGCCCTGGTTGCATTTAAACTATTTTTCAGGGAGCGTTTCAGTTACCTCTTCTTCAAGATGTAGTCTAAAAGTAGAGCAAAACCTGTTTTAATACTACTTCTTCCCTGGGGGGGGAAGTGGAAAAGAGCACCACTTTCTGGTCTGAAACATCTCAACCTGTTCTTTTGTTCTCAGCTGGGGAAAAGTAGAGGCCCAAATTTTAAATCACGAGATGCAGCTTCTTA
>NW_009621596.1:0-22599 GCF_000690535.1 Cariama cristata
AATCCCACCCCGTTCCCACCTGTTCCCAACCCGCTCCCATCCTGCTCTCAGCTTTTCCCACCCCACTCCCACCCAACTCCTAGCCTGCTTGCAGCCTGCTCCCACCCCGCTCCCAGCCTGCTCCCAGCCTGCTCCCATCTCTCTCTCACCCCACTCCCAGTCCAGAGGGACTGCCCCGCTGTCCCCATGGTTCCAGCACAGCTTCTGCTTCTCCAGCCAGCACTTAAAACACATCTCAGGAAAAGTGTCCGTGCCTGCGGAGGAGCTGCTTCCTCCAGCCATATGGGAGGTTGCGTTAAAGAGCAGCAGCGGGGTAACCAGGGAGCCAGACAGCCCCTGGAAGCCCAGCTGGGCCCCTGGAAAATGGTGCTTAGCACAGGCTTGGTTCTGCAGCTACGCTTGTGGCAGCTTGTGGTTCATACTGCAGCTCAGGGGGAGGGAGAAAAGCCTTATGGGCACTAGAGAAGGCAGGAGGTGAGAAGTAAGAAGAGATGAGGGAGTCTCAAAGATCAGAGATGGGTATCTTCACCTGTTCATGGTGAAGATTTTATCCACCTCTGATTTTATCCACCCTTTACATACTAGGTACAGGTGGTGGATCCCTGACTCCCAGCTTTGGAGGTCTGAAAACTATGTCCAGCCTAAATTACCCATGCACCTCTCTCCATAGACACCTGCCAGACACAGGTACCTCCAAGAAGGAATTTCACCCCTGCACAGAGGGTTGCAAACAGCTGTCTGGGGATGAAAGTGTCTTTCCCTCACCCATCAAGAGAGTCCTGGAGACCTGCTTCAACTAGCTCTCCGTCTGGATGAGCTCAAACCTTCTCAGGCATCGTGCGGGAGGAGATGCTCTAGCCCAGAATGTGCACGCAGATGTGCCTGGAGAACGACCGCAGCTTTATAAGGGGATGGCTGAGCTGCTGCCACACTGTGAGAGAGGGTAGAGTGGCACCTTGGAGACCAGCTCACCCCTTCCCCATGAGACTGTCCTTCCAGAGCTTGTTGGTGCTGAGGGAAGGGGGATAGCTGAGATTAGCGCTCATGACCCCACAAACTCTGCTCCCAGCTCTCCTACAGACCCAGCTCCCCTGAATTTAAAGGAAGGTCCCCCTACTCTTAACTCCTGGGCCAGTCTCAGGTGCTGTTCCTGTGCCCCCCAGTTACTGCAGAGAATCAGGGCCGGGGCTGAGCAAAGCAGCCAGGCCAAGATATTTCAAAGGCCTTTAGGTGTCAGGATGTGCCTTTCTGGTGTGCTGTGCTCTGCTATGAGGGTGCTGGAGACTTTCTACCTGTGGACCCATCTGTGGGTCTTGCTGCAGACTCTCACTGTGGTGTCTTGGGCTTTTCAGCGTGAGCAACAACAGAGAGAGGGAGAAAGCTTTTGGTTTGGTATCTGGATTGTTTTAATTTCTTCTGCTCCTAGGCTTGACAGTGGAAAGGACTTGTGGAGAAGAAAGGAAGATCCATTCTAGGTATCATACATGGAGCAGAGTTGCTTTTGGGCTCCAGCTGCACCAAAATTTTTCCACATCATCATTTTTTTCCTATCAAAATAGGAAATTAGACAAATGCATCATTGGACTAGTCCTGCCATGAGAGTGACAGAAAAAGCCATAGTGCCATGCACCTGAGCTGAGAACAGGTATTTCACTCACAGGCAGGACTGAAAGAGGAGCTCTGGGAAATAATGGCTGAGCCTGGTATTCAAAGAGAGCATATCTCAAGAATTCAGACTGTAGTTTTCCTCCTCAAACCTGTCTGCTGAAAGAGATGGGAATGGGTCAGGACAATAAGCTTCATTCAGGAACAAGTGCTTCCTGGGCTGAATACATTATGCATACAGCTAGTGTGCTGTCAGCATCTGTATGTGCCACAAAGCCTAGCTGCAAGTGGATTGGAAATGGAAGTAATGTGAATATAGCAATGCTGTATACAGTCTTCTTGTAAGGAGAGGCACTTTCAAAGATAAATGAATCTGGTATGTTAAAATATACAGTGAAACCAAAGAGAAACCAGAAGGAGGTAGAAAATAGATCATAGAGATATGGAGGAACAGCTGGAGTAAATTAAGTTAGGTAATTGGAGCAGGATAAGGTAGGTGAGCAGCAAAGCTGGAAGGAGCTATTCTTAGCACAAGCATTTACTCATCAACAAATGTAATCCTCCTTTTTGCTTGTTGGTGGCCTCTGGATGGTTTGCCATTTGGCTGAATCTGCTTGTTATTCAAAAGCCTGTGGTGACACTTGTATGGAGTGTGTCAGGCGATGTCTGGGAGGTCTTTGGGAGTGTGTTGGGGAAGCCGTGCCCTGCAGGGTGTCCGGGTGTGCAAAGGGGAGAGTGCAGCTCTCCTGGCCCTGTGCTCAGGAGGAGGTAACAGCTCCATTGCTGCCGGATGCTGTGGTCTAGAGGACTGGTTTAGCTTTGCTTCGGAGCCCAAAAGGCCAGGGGCACGATCCTTTTCTCCCTTGTGTGTAGTTTAGCTTCTGTTACTTTTTCCAGGAGCTATTGAGGACTCCTGGACTGTGATTCAACACCTTCACCAGGTACAGTAAACTTGTCATAGCTGCTGAGAGCCAAGAGAGAGCTGCCATCCCCCAACAAGGCTGGCTGCTGCTCAGAGCAGTGGTACCCTACAGCTAGGTCGCTCCTTGTTGAGTGCCAGAACCCCATGCAGGCAGAGTTGAAAGGGGAACTGGTCTGATGGGGAGCTGGAGGCAAGGCTCTGGAGGCAAGGCTCCAGAGGCAAGGCAGACACACAACCTTCCCCTGAGCATGGGGGGGAGCCCATCAGCCCTCCTGCCAGGGGCCCTGGGTGTTCCCCATGGGTGGGAGCTCTGATCTCCAGGGGTGAGGAGGGTGCAGGTCATGCTGAGGAAGCAGCACTAGCTGTTTCTGCAGCTGCATTGAGCTCCACTGCAGACATGGGCCTTTGGCTTCAGAAACATGAAGAGCAGAGCTGTCCCATAGCTGCCATCAGCTGCACATGCATAAAACCAGTGCCATTTCCAGCTGACATCCAGCTCTACACATGCTGGCATCAACTTTTCCAAATGTTTCCCAATGCTGTGAATGACACTCTGGATAGACTATGCCAAAGAGCTCTTGGGCATTTATCCTGCCTTGGGAGGTGTGTAATGGCTAATTTGCCTTTCTGTTGTGCCTGTTGTTGCTGTGGCTGCACATGAGGCTTTGTTACTTGAGCAGAAAGCATCCCCATCAGTTTCTGAAATAAAATCCATCAGCTTCAGTCCTCCAAGAAAAGCCACTGACTCAGATGTAACAACCATTTAGGCCAGTTAAGTCTCCTCCATTTGATATAATTTATCAATTAATATAAATCATTGGAATGAAATAGCATGCTCCAGTCTCTTCTTATCCCTCAACTGTAGAAGAAAATCCCAGTAAACAGTTTAGAGTAAATACCTTCATTAAACTCTTAAGTGAAGCAGTTAGGATTACAACACATCTGTAAACAGGGGAACAAACACACTGATATAATCTTGTAACAGAACAAAGCAAGTGCCGAGGGGACAAATCTGTGTATGTATAAAAGGGAGCTCTCTAATAAGGAGCTGATAAGTAAATAATAACAGGAAGGACTAATTATGTATAAATATTGAGGCCTTCAAACTGTGCAGGGTTTGTAATGATGATGTGGGCAGGGAAAGCGTGGGGAGCTGCTGGGGACACAGCCCCGAGAGGCCTCCACACCTGGGGATGCAGGACTGGGCAGGCAGTGACCACCTCCAGCCAGCACAGCAACGGCTGCCTTGGCCCTCGCTGTCCCAAAGCCACCTTGTGCCCGGGGCAGGAGGGGTTGCTCCCCATAACCACCCTACAAAGCACTCAGCCCAATGGGTGCATCCAACCCCTAACTGGTGGCACTGACATCCAGGGTGTGTGACTGCCCGGTAGCATGGAGAAAATCAAAGCAGCCATGGCTGGGAGCTATGCAGGAGACTGCTAACAAAGTGGGAGTTCAAGGAGGAGTAAATAGCACTGGTATATATGTATTTACTGAATTACACCACATGAGCTTCAGCTCTGCATCTTAAAAGACCAGAACAGAGAGCGACAGAAGTCACCCCTCCCTCCCACAGCCCTTGCTGCTCGGGCTTTCCCTTGCTCAGCACTGCTTGGTCAGAGCCGAGCAGGGGCTTGGGCTAACAGGCCAGATCCTCCTCTGGGCTGGTGGTGGACGGATGGCTTGACATGGTTCTTGCAAGATGAAGGTGTTTTGTGCTGTGTTCAAGCAGAGCTGGAGATACTAAACTGTGGGTGTCCAGCTCCTCACTCCAGGATCCAGGTGTTTTCCCACTGCTAAGCCTGCATATGCTCATGTTGTTCCAGCAATGTTCCTGTGTTACTTGAGTGCATTGCTATTTTTCAGCCTGTTCCAGTGACACTCCCTTCTTCTGGGAGGAGGAGTCATAGCTGCTAGTGGTAAGAGTTTGAGCTCTTGGCTTGCCACTTCCAGCAGCTTTTTGAAGGAGCCCCAGGTACGCTGGGAAGAGAGTCCTCAGGGGCACATCTGGTTTTTCCTCAGCTAAATTGTTCCCAGTCATAAGCTGACGCAACTCTATCAGAGGTGCATCATCATGACCTTAACCTTGAGCAGCACCAGCATCAATGTGTGGACATCATTTCTGTGGAGCCTCCAAAGGAGATTTCCCCAGCAAAATCTTGGTTGCTACAATTGTTCTGTAAGGAACAATAAATTGTTTAATTAATTGTAAACAGTAAATTGTTTACAGAGCAATTGTTCTGTAAGGAGAGGCATCTCCCAATGGGGGAAGAGGGGTCTGTCCCTCGGCATTGTCTCTCCTGGGGTAGGCAGGCTCCTCTTGCACACTTCGTGCTCTTCCCCTCCACAGAAACCTGTCTTTGTTTGATCCAGTAGCGAAGCTTAAACCAGGACCTTTGCTGCTAAATAAATACAAGGGGGAAACTGGGCAGCAGGGCATGTGTATGTGCTTACAACTGCCCTCTCCATGCATCCCTTAGGCCACCCCTCCAGCCCCAGATGGGATGGCAGCTGTGAGATGCAGAGTTGCGGACAAGCTGCTGGCATGCAACTTTAAGCAAATGAATTTTGTAAATCAAATTACTACCTCTCCTGTTCCCTGAAGAATCCCTGAAAAATTAATGCGTGTCCTTAAAACATAAATAGAGAAATAAATGCAGGCAGACAGAGAATGATTTGGTGTGAGGCTGAGGCTTGGGGATAAAGGGTGGAGGAGGAAAAGGATCCTGGGACTTTAAAGCAGAATTTCAAACGTATATTTTTTTGTTTGTTTTGCTGGAGAAAAATGAGGATAAAGAGACTATCGCTATTCTGGAGTTAGTAAAACTAGAAAAGACCTATTGGTTGTGCATCATGACAAATCTGGCTGGTTACTTTCGGGGGTGGGAAGGGAGGTTCGTGCTTGCTCTTCCAACAAGAAAAGAAACACATTGCCTGTGCTGATAGCATTTTGTCCCTGCAACTCATCCCACAGTTGATCACTCCATGATAGTTAAGATTTACTCCAATAGCTTTTGTGTTTTATAACATTTACTAACAGTCTTGCTCTGCTTGTTAAAAATACGAGGAGTGGGCAGTGTCTATCAACGCATCTCATCCCCCTTTAGTCTGAATAAAGTTTTGCTATTTTTCCAGAAAACAGATTTGTCAGCAACTGATAGACTAGAAACAAATGCCCAAGCCTTCAGATGAACAAGACTTTTAGCTCGTCTGCCCTGTGACATGGGATTTGTCAGGCCTGAGAGAGAAGAGCACTGAAATCCGAGGTGCAAAGGTGCACTTGCTTGGACCACAGCCAAGATTTATCTCAGAACATCATGTCTAATGGCCTGTTCTCCCCATCCCCTTGTCTGGTCTCATTAGGAAGAACTAACAGCCTAAGGAAATTCTCATCCAAAGAACTTAATTAAGGTGGTGTTAGGGTTGTGAGCACCTGGAAATCATTTGCTCTCTGCAAGCCTGGCTTTCAATAAACAGAAGCTGAGAGAGAAGGGTGCAGGGACATGGAAGAGCACAGAAGCAGGAGGCTCCGCTTTGGGACTCAGCCCAGAGTCATTGTGCTGAAACCAAAGTCAGGTGGAAAGGGCTGGGGGGCATCTGGGTGTCTCTAGGGTGAAGCCCTCCAGCTCTCTGGGGGAAGTCCCAACACGGTTCTCAGGTAGTTCCTGTCCCTTTCAAATCTGGTGCCTGAAATTCCCTCCATGTCATAGGAGGAGAAGACACTCTACAGAAAGTCTGCAAGCCCTCTAAATGTGCTCAGCCTGCCTCTCGAGTATGAAATTCCCCTGGCAATAAGGAGAACTGGCACATTAGAGAACCATGGTCCCAATAAACAAGCCTGGGATGTGTCTAGGTAGCGGCCAGCTGCAGTTCAAAAAAAAAAGCAGCAATACACTGTTCCTCGCATGCCTCCAGGCTTCAGGCAGGCTGAGCTTCAGAGAACTCAGACAGGAGCTGCATTAGTGTGTCTAATAGCCCTGGGGATATCTTTCTGCCGTGGATTTATCTGACAGCCTTTTAAACCTGCCTATATTTCTTGTGGCAATGAGTTCCCCACCAACGTAATGTTCAATATATGCTGCTATTTGAGGCCTGCCATGCTTAGGTAATTTTTTTCCTGCCAGCTTTGCATTGTCGCGCAAAGCTCAAGACATCTCTGAAAATTTCAGTGCAAGGCAACCACTTTTCTGATAATAAATACGAGATTGGCCCTTGCTGGCTGAACTATCACGAGGGTGAGTGGGGGCGGGGGGGATGTGAGGAAGAATGCCTCTGTGCTGCCTTTGGAGGATCAGGGCTGGTATTCCACCCATCGCTGACAGCAGGTCCATTCCAGAACATCAGCTGGAGCCTCAGCAGGTCAAATGCATCTACATCAATGCACTCCAAATTACAAGCCATGAAATCGGGAGTCTTTACAATTAGAAATAGAAAATACTAACAGGATGTCCAGAGCTTTGACTCAAATGCTGATGAAGGACTCCACACTTTAGAGGATTGTTCAGTGGTGGGAAATACCTGGTACAGAGACCTATCCTCCAAGACCCTCAAGAAACTCCACCAATGTCTGCTACCAGGGCTTAGCAGTGACAACAGCACCTCACAGTCAGGGCCTGTACTTAGCAATGGTGAGGCCATACCTCGAATCCTGTGTCCAGTTTTGGGCCCCTCATTACAAGAAAGCCCTTGAGGTGCTGAAGCGAGTCCAGAGAAGGGCAATGAAGGTGGGGAAGGGTCTGGAGCACAAGTCTGATGGGGAGCGGCTGAGGGCGCTGAGGGTGTTTGGTCTGGAAAAGAGGAGGCTGAGGGGAGACCTGATCGCCCTCTACAGTGACCTGAGAGGAGGCTGTGCTGAGGTGGGGTTCGGTCTCCTCTCCCAAGTAACGAACGATAAGACAAGAGGAAATGGCCTGAAGTTGCACCATGGGAGGTTTAGATTGGATATTAGGAAGAACTCCTTCACTGAAAGGGTTGTCAGGCACTGGAACAGGCTGCCCAGGGACGTGGTGGAGTGACCATCCCTGGAGGCATTTAAAAGGTGTGTGCATGTGGTGCCTAGGGACATGGTTTAGTGGTGGGCTTGGCCATGCTAGGTTTATGATTGGACTTGCTGAACTTAAAGGTCCTTTCCAATCTAAATGATTCTGTGCTGCCCTGGCGCAGTCCTGCCCACTGCTACCTATTTCTCACCCCCATCCCCACTCAGTGCCTGCTTGCATACTGGCCCTCCCAGACATGTGTTGATGGGTCCTTCATCTTCCTCCTTAGCTGTGGTCACACTCCTGCCATAGGACTGTTGCACCATAGGTAGCCAAAGGTATTTTCCCCTTTTCTACAAATTTTCACTATCCTTTTGACTACCCTTTTCCATGATTTTTCACTATTACCAACCCTGCTTTGCAGCTGTGAAGACTCAGCAAAGCTCCTCTAACTTCCACACAGCTCTCTTGGTTTACACCAGCTTCCACACAGCTGTATTTTCAGTCTCAATTTTTCCCATCTCTACTCAGAGATGAGTGTCTCTGGGAGAAATTTGGAGTGCAATACCAGGTGGGGTGACACTGGTGAGACGCAAATGTCCCATAAAGCCCTAATTCCCACCTCCTCCCACTTTGTTTAGGAAACATCAAAATGCCTTGGAAAGTTTCTGAAGACGCTAAGAACTTAGATCTTTCCCTCACAGACAGAAAAGGGCTTCTTTGTTGTTATCAAAAAACCAGGAGGACTGGGAAGACATCTTGACCCCTTTTCTGAGAAACCAAGTTGTAGAAAATGCCTCTGAAACCCTACAAAGCAGAACAGAGTTTTCTTTTGTGATTTCATACTCAAGTTTCATCAGATTCATACAAGCAGGGGTGTTAAACCTGGAGTCTCAGCCAGACTCCAGCACAGGTAATTACAATTCTGTCGACCTAAATTTCTCTCCCACTGTCATTTAAACGTGTTGTTCTTTTTTTGCTTCCTGTCCTCTGTGAAGTGAAAGTGTCCTAAGCAGAATGTGCTCTTCATCACATGTTGCTCTCCTTCCCAGAGCCAGGCATATTTGGTGAGACACAAAATGACCTCCATTGATCCCAGAGCTGTGATGCTACACTCTGTGGTCCTCCAACAGCAAGCTGCTGCAGAGTTGCAGAGGATAATTATAGGATGAAGGCTGCGGAGCTGTAGCCCACCCTCATGTTCACCAAGATAAAATCCAGCCTCATGTCCCTGGAAACATCATCCCAAACACACAAGGCATCTTTTCTGGAAGTCAGAAAGAAAGTCACCAAAAATCCTCAGTATGGATTTTTGTTTTCATGCTCTGTGACACTTACTGGCAAGGAGAAGATGGTGCTGGAGGGGAAAAAAAAAGAGAGGAGAGGAGAGGAGAGGAGAGGAGAGGAGAGGAGTTGAGTTTCAGGCAGACGCTGCCACCACCTCCTAGCAATGAAGAAGTCTGTGTAAAGCAGGATTTAGGGTCTTTCTTCAGGTTCCAGCTTGCAGTGCCTGACTCAGTGAATATTCCCATTCCTGGTACAAGTGGTCTTCACCAGCGACACAGAGAGAAGAGTGATGGGCGGAAGGGCACATGCCTGTGTGTCTGTCTCAGGGACATATCCAAGCCCCCAGTCCACAGATACACAGTCCCCACTAGATCTGAGTGGCTTTTCTTCTCCCTTTACTCTCCAGGGAAAAAAATGCCCCAGGACATCCAGAACACGACTGATCCAATCCCAAACCAAGTAATTTCTAGAGGTACCTCTTTTTCTCCGGTGACAAAAAGAGATGCTTGCTTTCAGGACAAGGTAGGTGCCTGAGTTGACTCCAGTGAGCCCAGTCTTGTGGACATGGCTGTGCTGGGAGATGTGCTGTTCTCTGCAGCTGCCTCCTCCCCACCTGCATCACAGACGTATGTTCCTCATTTTTGTGTGCATCACGGACCACCTGGGAAGGCACAAAGCAGTGCTTCCCCCTTTGATGTGCTTAAGGAGTCATGGCAGTTTGCCATCCTCCTACAGCCCTTCAGCCCATCAAAGAGTGTATGCCAAAGCCCTTGGTGTGAATAGCTTACCTCGCCATCCTTGGCACAGGCTTGCAAAGTGAACAATCCCAGCTTGCAAAGCTGGCTGCCACAGTGGACAGGGCATGGAGGCTAATGTTCAAGGGGTGCCCGCTCTTAATGTCATGTTAATGATTCACAGGGTTGCTTGTGAAAACCAGCACCCACCCCCAGCCCAAGCACGGCTTGTAAATGTTTGTGACAAAAATTATATTGGTTTGTGACACCTGTAAAATTGGAGCCCAGACTTGGCACTTCATGCTGTTCAAAACATTGCAGTGAAGTGAAAATATCTGGAGTGTTTCTTCTGGGGATATAGAGAATGGACAAACAGTTCATCCAAAAGCAAATTCCCCCAGCCCCACTGCCTGGGTGCTGCCTAAATAGGCAAAGGGGAGAGGCAGAGCTATCTGCACATCTCATAGGATGCCAGTGGTGCAGCGGAGAGAAGAGGCTGTTTCTCCCAAATGCTTTTCCTGTAGTCTCAGAGTCTCTGTCATACTGAGGTTGTTGACACCCTATTAAAATAAACAACCATGAAGAGACAGGCAAGCTACTGGCTACCAGGTGGCTTCCAGTCACCCCACACCCACTCCCCCATATGTCACACAAGAACCTGAAAGCAGCATCTCCACACTTCTAAGACAGGAGCTAAAACAATCAATATGAAGGACTGTGGACTCTCGCCTCAAATGAAGCCACTGGGAGAACATGCAGGGATTGTGCAGACTGTCAGGCTCTGCAAAGAGTCATCCTGGGCTGGAGCTGGAGGAGTGCAGCATCAGTGGCATCTGCTGCCTCACTGAAGCTTTTGCATTTTTAAAGGCTTCTTTCTCCTGTAGAGTGACTGAATTCCCAGCCACTGACCAGCTCTGGAGCCAGACCTGCATTCCCTCTGCCTCATGAGGATACTCTGAGCCCTTGGCATGCAGGCACCCTCCAGGGCCCTACAGAGTAATTGGGGATGCAGCCCTTTGGGCAGGGACTTGAAGCTGCTTCTTGTTCTCAGTCTCCCATGTACTGACAGTCAGTAACAAATTCCCTCCTGGCTCCAGGGGCCAGTGCTGCATCTGCTCCACACACTGGACTCTGGGATCACTGGGTCTTCATGTGGGGTCACACTCTGGGTGGCTTGTGATTATTCACTGCTGAAAGCAACATAGGGACCAAGCACGGTCAGCATAATCGCTGAGCAGCACAGCAAGCACATGGAAGAAAGAACATCTCTCTGCCTTGTCCCACTGCCCTGTGCCTCACAATGAGATCAATGCACCCCCAACCAGAGTGTCCCCCACCTTCTCAGCTCCCACTCTCCTCCCTTCTCTGCTCTCCTTCATCTCTAGCTACCAAGCTCCGTCTTCTCCTACACCCTGGGGATGGCAGAGACCTCCTTAGGCTGGACACTGTTGAGGAGAGCCCTATACCCTCTATGACCTAAAAATACCCTTTTCTGGACAACCTTTAAGGAATCACAGTTTTTCTGCTGTATTCCATCAGTGCTGGTTTATACTAAGTGCATTGCTAACTCTCATCTCCTGCAGTAAATTCAAGATTTTCTTGATATCAACCTGCAATGTCCTACATTTATTTACAAAGGCCACCCTTCATGTTCTCCCTTCACTCCTCATGAGTGCTCCCCTTGCTCCTGAACAGAGAGGTGTTGTTCAATCAAGGGAGCAGCCTTGCTCTTCACCGTTATTTATTTAAGTGTCTCCTTTGCTCACTGCTTTATTGTGCATGTGAGCCAAGAGCAGGAAGGTCATAGGCTTGTAGATTTGCAGTGAACATGATTTGTGTCAGTGCAGGGGTCACTGGCATTTGAGAGATACTGGCTTCTCTTTCTTCCCTTGTCAAGAGTTGGAGCAGTGTCGCTGAACGTGTGCATGTCCTGCATCTTATCCTGCTCCACGTGGGTGAGCGCTGGAGCCCCATGCCCTTCCGAAGGAACCCAGTTCTTCCTTCCATTTGGTGTGACTCTGGATTTGCCTCTATGAAAGTTCCTATAGGTTTCATTTTCTTCCCTTTACTGTCACCTGTAGGGTGTCACTCACCCAACTCCATGTCAGCGGCAGCCCGGAGTCCCACGCTGTCACTGTAACATCTGACTTTGTAGCATAAAGATCCGTTTGGTGTAAGTAAAGGAGCTCACCATCAACCTTAACATCCCCGTTAAAACCACAGGGGAATGGATGAGAGACCAGGCTGCAAGTTCCTTTGAGCTTGACATCTGGGGTAAAACCAAAGCTATTACTTGGGAGAAAAATGCTCCAGGGACTTTCTGTTGGGAGACAACTCCCATTTTGCTACAGGCCTGAGAAATTCGGTCAAGCTCTGTGCCAGTTCTCTGTGCTCAGCAGCACGGTGTGCGGAGGAGGACAGGCAGTGCCTGCCTGCTGCCTGCACCAGCTCCTCCCTGCCCATCTGCAGGTAAGGGAAACAGGGCTTTCACTTTCCACATGCAGGGAAGCTACAGGCCAAGGGATATTTCAGTGTTGAAGAACTGTTCTGAATTGAGTATTTTCTTTCTGCCTTTTCTGTAATTGTATCAATGGAAAAAAAAAAAGTAAATAGGAATTTTAATAAAAGTGTAACAGTAACCAGATCTAATCTCTAACCTTTTGAAATATAAAGAAGCTGCTTTTTCTGCTAGGAAGCACAATCTCTCGCCAGTAGTGATGGGAATTTGTGGGAGTTAAATTAACAGAGGCAGTGCTCCCCTCTTGCTCATTGAATGCAAGCGAAACATATTAAGGATTATCGCAAAAGGACAATTAATAAAAACTGAGCCGGGAAAGTTTCAAAGTCCAGGCAAGTTTGCTAACCATTTTCCATGCACAGGCACACATGTACGGAGAGAGCAGGCTCTGTGTTACACCAGCTGGTTCTCTCTGCTTCCACTGAGAAATGGAGAAGTAGCGTGCAGATCCCATAGAAGGGTTTTGCACTCTGAACAAGAGAGCTGCTGGAGTAATTGTTGCTTGGCATCTCAGAGTGATTACATCTACACACAGCTCTGCAAAAAAAGGTTTTCCAGAGCTTGGGTTCCTTGGCCTTCTAGCCCTGAATGTGTGGATGTTACCAGGTCTCCCAGCTACCTCTTCTTTGCCCATTATGGTCTGCTTACTGTGCTGCAAAGGTGGGACATGCCCATTGATTCATCAGTGCTTCAGAGCAATGGCATTTTTGCAAATAAGGTGCAAACATGGCTTGGCATCCTGGTGATGTCCCTCTGCTGAAGGGCTCCTGGACTTGCATGGCTTTTGTAAACCAAGCTTGAATAAAACTAGTGCAAGTTAGCCCAGATCAGGTGTGGGCTAGTTGTAGCTGGGGAGTTAGGCAGGGGAGAATGTCTTCAATGTAAGACCCAGTTACAAATGCTGTGTAACTGGCAAGGTGAGGGGACAGGGTGTTATTTGTATCCTGGGAGAGCAGCTGGGGCAGGGCAAGACCAGTGACCCTGGTTGTTACCCAAGGTGACCCTCTTGTCTGCATGGTCAGACCCATGACTGCAGAGTACCAAACAGAGCAGAGCAGAGGTATTTATCAAACACCCTGATTGTTCCTGTGCTATCAGTTCCAGTTTAACCAATTCCACCAGTCAATAGCCTGATATCAAAGCTAGGACTCCTCTTGTTTCCAAGGGATCCCAGATTGCCTCCTATTACTGGACTCCTCTACGCTGTTGGTCACATTGTTCATAAATCCTTCACCTTTCCATTTTGGTTTTCTTTTACTGCATGGGTCCAATTTCTTGCCATCAGGTTTCTCTCTCTCAACCCTGTCTTCTAACAGCTGACCAGGTGGGTTCAGAGGACTAAACTATAGGCCAAGCTTATATTGTCAGTAATGGTATAGCTCTGAATGATGCTCACTGAATTTGTTCAGCATATGGGTGAGTTGTCACAGCTGCTCAGCTACTTTCAACTGAAATGCAGCTTGGCAAAAAATGCCCTTGAACCATGCTATTATTCCTGCAAACAGCATCGCAGCTTACTGGTGTTGCAAGTCTTGGATTTGTGCTCATTTCTACAGGCACACATCCTACAAAATGTTCAGGGAGTGAGAGGGAGTTTCAAATAAAAACGTGGTAAGCATGCATTACACATTCCCTCTCCGAGCAATACAGCAAATGCAGCGTTCCTTTCATACCCAGTCCTTCTGAAACACCATTTCTGGTTCAATTAACCCAGTTTTCTGAAGCATTTTGATGTCCACGGGACTAGAAGTCCCACCAGAGTATGCTCCTTCCAGTATATCTCCACCCAGCTGTGCTGTGTGCTGCTGCACAGCTGGGGATAACGCCTGCCCTCTCCTGGATCACTCTGAGAGCTGGTACGCTGGCTGCTGACAGCAGCAATTGGACTCCTACCATGTGCTTTTGGCTGGTTAAACAGGAGAAGTGGCAGCAGCACAAAGATTTAAGGAAAAGAGTTCCTATTAAGCCAAGGGGATGTAGTAAAGGCACCCTGCCTAAGCAGCGGTTCCTGCCTTCAGCATACCAGACCTGTTCCTCCCAGTGCCCCCTGCTCGGTATTTTGGAATTGCTCATGTACATGGCAAAGATTACTCAGGCCTGCCATGCAAATAGTGTCCCCATTCCTTACTCTTCTCTGAATTTTGCAAGCCTGGGGTTCAGCTTTCTTCGGTCTCCCTGTCAGCCTCAGAAAATATCCTAATTTCAGAGTGCTATGAGCTTTGTTCAAAGGACTTTTGCATCCTCCCATTTTTCAGTCATTCACCTGGCCCATGAATGACTGCTAAGAACTGACTCATCCCTGGGGATTTTAGAAAAGGTTTTAAATTCACCTGGAAAGAGAAACAGAGGGACTTACAGAGACAGGGTGCAGGATGTGTCATACCATTTGAAAGCACTGTCATGCCTGAATAACTCATTTGCTTTATGCAGAAATGTGCCCTACTGACATACCAGCTGCAAAGAGGAGGATTGAGCACTGGGTAGACTGTTGTCCTGAACAGTATGTCTATCTTTTATCAGGTCACTGCATGACCCCTGCACTTGCTCTTGTGCTGCTCAATCTTACGCAACAATGTTAGGCAGTGCCCCTTTTTGCCAGCTCTTCCTATATTCCCTATTGCTGCCACCTTTCAATGTGTCTGAGCTGCTTCACCCACTGCGAGGAAGATGAAGGCTTGCTGCCATGCTCCACTCTGCTTCTGAGTTCATGCTGGCCTGGTGCTCTGAGAGTAGGGTACAAGGGAAAACTGTTGTGGTGGGGATCCTGTGTGATGATGCCTCTCCTGAGATGTGATGGCATGGATATCTCTTAGGCTGACCAGCTGGGTAGGAAGGTGACTACGGATCATCACTCCCATCTAGACTGGAGACTGAAAAATCATGGAAATAAGAAGATAATGGGCAGAAGATCATGGAAATGTAAGTCCCTCTACAAAGGGCACAGTTACTGTTAGGTCGGGAAAGGTCTCTGTAGATCCTTAGATTTGGAGGCATCTCAGCCTCTGCTCCTCCCATGTTCTCATTACAGTTACCCCTTTTAGAGGCAGAGATGAGAAGATCACAGGTGAAACCCTGCCAAGGAAGGTACAATATTACCGCTCATATGAAAGCTGGGTCACATCACACCAACAGCAGAGTATGGGAGCACAAGGAAACCCCCCAGGGCAGAGTGTTCCTTAATGGTGAGGAACCAAGCAGTGACTAGGTTGCTGTCCAGCTGTTTCAAGCAGGCCCCTGAAAGACAGTGGTTGAGGCACATGTCTAGAGCAGATAGACTCAAGGTCCTTCAGCCTTCCCAGTGCATGTTGCCTCTGGGAGCAGGCTCCAGTGCCTTGCATACAGCTGCTTCACCTTGACACCAAACTTCAGATCTCCACCTGTGAGCTGGACAGAAGGAACTGCCTCTAGCTACAGCACAGGGAAGGAAAGAAACAACCCTCCAGCACGAGTCCCACTGCTGCAGCCACATAATTGATGGAATCTGGGCCAATATTCCTGCCCCTTCTCTTCCTGTGGGCTCTGACTCAGCTGCAGGGCTCAGCAGGATGGGAACAGCCCCATCAGTTGCCATCCATGTGACACCAACTGTAATTGCCTCAGACTTTGTTTTTCCCAGGACTTTCTCCTTAAAGAGCTATTGCAAATCCATGCAGCACAGCCTCCCTCTGTGGACTGACTACAAAGCAAGCCTGATAGGCTAGGCACAAAATACAGGAATCCAACTGTTTTGACAAACTGCAGACTCCATTTTAGCATACTTCTAGTCCCACAATATCTACAGCCTGGCCTACTTCTGCTGAACAGCTCTGTTTTCTATCCTATCCCATCCCATCCCATCCTATCCTATCCTATCCTACCCTACTGCTTCTCTGTACGATCTCACACTGTGTCCATCACTATAGCTTCTGTGCATCAGAAGTGCTTCTGTGCTTCAGAAGTATGGTAAGCAGAGTGCCTATCCCCTTTTCAGGAAATACTATGTAGCTAAGCATTTTATTTGGTACATTCTGTTTTGTCTTCTGTGTTTATGTTAATGAGAAACCCAGAGCAGTAGCAGAGAAGTGATGATCTTCAACCGCCGGTAGGAGGTCATTCTGGGTACCTGACCATCCATGTAATCTGCCAAAAGGGAAGAGAGACTCATTACTGATCAGAAGTGATAGAAGGTCTGAACTGTGACTTTTGCAATAGAAAAACTAAAGCGAGGAGAGGATGCACTGGCAATCCTAACCTACAGAAGGTGCACACTGGTTGTGCATGTGACCTTTCCTCTGAGAAGGCTGAATCTGCTCTGTGAAACATTCAACTGCTTCCCTCTGCTCAGCATAAGCTCTGCCTTGCTCAAGTTCAGCTGAATCACCTCTTCATCCCTAACAGGCTGTTGAATGGTTTAGGAAAGCAGGAGAAATTCCTTCCCTGGAAGAAACCCTGTCTTTGTCTGTCAAGTGTTCAGGTAATGTTTAAGATGCAGTGGTTAATGCCTAGGGTCTGATTTTACCATTTGTGAGTTGATGTATTTCCAAGGTCTCTACTGAAGTGCAGGAAAAAAAGTGACCTTAAAAGGCCCTCCCAAACAGGGTGATATTGTCGGTGGAGCAGGTAGATAGTTCTCTCCAGGATCGATGTTCAGTTCCATAGTGGGTGGTGGGCACCCAGAGCTATGTGAATGACTAGTAATAATACAAAGGTCTTGGAAGTGCAAGTGACAGCAGAAAAGAAGGCTGATAGAGAATGTTTTTGGTCTGCAGTATAGCCACAGGGGCAGCTGTGAGTGATTCGTTGTGTTCAGCTTGCATGTCCCAATTGATATTGTATGACCCTCATGCTCTAGCTGCCATCCTGTTTGGTTTTTCAACATAGATGTCAGAAAACCAAGGATATTGATACATGCTGCTTAGGTCCTGAGGATGAGCACTTGAACCTAATCTCTCAAGTTGATGACTCGCTGTTCTATGATTGCAGGAATATGGGCTGAATTTGCTGGAGCCCAAGAGTCTTCAGGTTTGCAATAAAAGCAGGGGGTTTTGTTTATGTGATAGCAGCTGGGAGTACCATAGCCACAGCTTTCCTGAGATGCTGTCAGCCCAAGATGTCTGGGTTGTTCCCAGTCTTATGATAGGGTTTGAAGCCTTCCTGCAAGGATGAAACAGGTGTATGGGACAGGTAGCAACGAACTGTTACAGTCCTGGGAGGTCTGTGAGAAGATGAGATCTGGGATCACACAATCCTCCCAGCTATGGCAGGCTGCAAATATATGCCTTCTGTGGCATCTCAGTGCCTGGTTTCTACTGTTAAATTAATACATCTAGATACATTAAATTAATACATCCAGATAAAAGTCTTATAGCTGAAGAACCACCCTTGGATGAGATGTTTGGAGAAAAGAAAAATGCCCATTCATATAACCTCAGGGTTGTCTGAGCCTGTGTTGTCCTTGGTAGCCTGGGTGAAGTGGGTATGGACACAGGGCTTGTTGAGTTATAGAGCCAGGAGGCCATCTCAGCAGAGGAAGCTATCTGAGTGCCTCATCATATTGCTAGGCTTGGGGGCAGACCTGTGATCATCAGCACCAATGTTAATATCTCTTATTTTGTGTTATCATCTGTATCCAGCCTGTGGCTAGATAATGACTGTGCAAGGTGTTGGACGCATGCAATCTGGTTCCTTCCATCTGCTTCTCTGCTGACTTGGATAGTTTCTCCTGGCTCAGACTCATTGGTGATGAAGTGCCTCAAGCTGTAGGACATTCTGAATGGAAGAGTGACTGCTGGGTTTGCCAGATTCCATGGGAAAGTTGGATCTATTGGACACTGACGGAGCAGTGCCTGGCTAGGTGCTGGGAAGAGAAGGAGAAGTCTGCCCTTGTATTAGTGAGACAGGTTGGTGCCTCAATGGTAATGGAAATAACAACAGTGATAGTAATGATGTGTAGAAGAAAAGCTCTCACTAGTTTCCCTTCTGTGTGTATACAGCAAGATAAAGGTAACTAACCACCAATATCCAATATGGGGGCAAAATACCTGCATCTGTCACACACTATACTTAACCAGCATACTGCCCTTCATGGACTGAGAAAGGCCCAGTCTGCAGCAAAGTCCTAATTTTCAGGGACAAACTTAGAAAGCCATAGCAGTTTAAAATGTCTTACCGAAACTGGTGGGCAGGCCTGGAGGAACGATTGCACAGTAGTACCAGTAAAGGAGAAGGCGGCCATGCTGAGGTCTCTGTATTCCCTTCTCTGTGCCTGGATCCTCAGGGATGCCACATACTGCAGTGAATAGTTGGAGGTTTTCCCTTGTGCTAGTTTTTCTGTTACTATCAAGAGGGCATCACAAGATTTCACAAAGTGCAGAGACACTACTAGGTGAATCCTTTTCGGGTGAAGCAAGTCTCTATCAGCTAAGAAGGGTCCATAAGAATGACCTCAGAGCCAGCTTTCTGCATGCAGACCTTCCACACGTGGAGGAAGGAGTAAAATACCTCTGATATACCCCCACACCAGTGTTTGCTGTGTAAGAGTATTTTAAAGGAGTTCAAACCAGAATAAAAAGGAAAAGCAGCAGAAAAAAAATGTGTGAGCTGTGCAGGTGTAGGCACTGTCCCCATCCACACCACAGACCATTACTGGAGGAACTTTGTGGGTCTGGCTGGTCGCTTTTGTGTCAGAGCTTCTTCCACCAGGAGAAGACACTGAGCCTATGTCCATCTACCTGACTACAAGACCTTGGGATTTGCAGAGGTGCAGTGGTAAAAGTACTTTCTGAAGCCCTCTCTGTAAGCAGACTTGGATAAATAATGAGGAATCAATCATTTGCTGAAGAAGTTTCTTTGTCTTCTGTTTACAGATGGCCCACACGGACATTTCAAGTGAGTGCATTGATGAACTGCCTAGTCAAAACTCTGGCTAGTGAGACATCAGTGAACTTACTGAACTTCTCCCAGGAGTGCTTGGCTGTCCAGTTTAGTGGCACCTCCTGCTGCTGACATTGCTGCTGGCAGCAGCAGCATCTCGATCCCCAAAGCTGCATAGATGGTTTGGTTGTCTGGAAAACTGAGTACACATCTGTCAACGGCCTGGCAGTCTCCTCCCCCTCTCCACCTTCCTGAAACAGAAAACAGAGGCTGAAGTGCTGAGAATGCCCAGAAGACAGGCACATACGTCACTACTGTAGGACATCAAGAGCCTGTGACATTCACTGCCACAGTGGCTGAATGGATAGGAAGAATGAGAAAGAAACAAGACGTTCCTATGGGTAAAGATAATCACAGTTCCTCAAATTATACAAAACCATATAAAACACAGAATTCTCTCAGGCACCAGAGAATAAACCAACCACTAAAAGCTGATGAAATGTCCCTTTTCTGAGCTAGTTTCTTGTCCCTTCCTTTGAAGCAGCTGCTCAGGAAACTGCATAAGCAGCTGATCACATCTGGCACTGCCCGTATTGCTGTGTGTGAGACCCTGCCGTCTCAGTGTCTGTTGCCACTGCACTCCTTCCCTTCGCATTTCCCTGTCTGGTTTCCATTCACTGACACTCTTTTATTCGGGAATAAGCAGCTTCTGCTTATAACAACCTCGGGATCCACCCTGTACCTTGCAAGCAAGCCTATATCCAGTCAAGCAAGAAAGAATTCAGCTTCATAGAAATAATCCCTAAAACTCCTATTATTAGCTTTTCGTAACTACATTAATTTTAGAAGAAAAATTAGGTCCAAAGTACTGGGCTCATTTTAATAAAGATCCACAGTCACAATTTAATCCCTTGGCGAGGAAGAATCAGCTTTTGAGCACATCAGACTCATTACAAACTCCTCACAAAGTCATCAGAGTCCGACAAGTGGTGGCAAGGAAAGCGGGCTAAAGGTGAATGAATCTGTGTATGAATTAGATTAAACAGAAGTTACTGAACCTGCACTTCCCTTCACTGCCAGCGGCCGCGGCATTTCCAGAGAGAGATGAAAGCACCCAGCAAAGAAGATAAATAAGAAAACAGCTCTGAAACAGGCTTGCTGATAAAAACAACCTGGGGAGGAGGGGACTTGAGATAAAAGAGAGAGTGCTGGAGATTTCATAGTGACTTCCAGGTGGGGATGAAGTTAGGGAGTGGAGCTGTCATCAGTGTGATCTTTCCCGAGCATGGTTAGATGTGGGGCAGAGTAATTTTCTCCTGTAAGCATCTCGGCCATTGTCCTCTTCTGCTGCTGCCAGCAATGCAGCTGCAAGCCCCAGGAACGTCCCAGAAATCAGACACCACTGCTTAGTGGCTGTTTCCTTCTTTCTATATTTGTTTTAGCTCTTTCCATCGTGTTATTTTGGCTCTGGGCAAGGCAATGGGATTATACAGGAGATCCATGGTGACTTTGTCCTTCTTTAGCATGCTTATTGGTGTTGATAAATTGAGCAGGACGAGGCAGAGGCATCTGGATGTTTCATCATTACCTTGGTCTGATAAAGCCATAGTGGTATCACAGGAGCATGGGGAGTCCGAGTCTCAGCCAGAGCTGGAGGCTATGCAGAAACACTAAAAAAAGACAAATCTCAGACCCCAAATATTCTGTGGGGCAGAATACTTACCACTTAGTGCTGTTCTCCAGGGAGATACTGTTTTGCTAGACATCTTCTGTGCCTTTCTAACATTTGGCATAAGGACGGAGGAACGTCAATAGTTTATGTCTCAAGAACTACGGATCTTGTCCCTGAGGATTGCCTTCAGCAGGTAGCCTTGCCCACATGGGAGAATAAATGGGTTTATGCTGGGTTTTCTCTAGAGCGAAAGCTCCCCTCCCCACAGCAGTGCCCCTGCAGAGACCTCGGTTCCCATAGAAGTGTGCAGGTAACAACCCGATGAGGGGAAGATGCAGATTACTACATCCTGATGACTCCTACACTTTGCAAAGCACCTGCCCTGGAGAAGCAGGGACAGAGTTTCAAGGCAGCTCAGGGCTGAAGATGCTTACTGTGGTCATTTTGATGCTGGGGAGCTGGAAGGCCCCACAATGTTTGGAGATGGCGTTCCATCATCAGCCAAATCTGCTTTACAACCTTTGAGGTAAGGTATTGGAGGACACATATAATGGGAGCGTAATCCCCAAAGGAGGGACAGATGAGCTGAGCTCACAGTATTCAGGGTTCAGAAGGGTACATGCATTAAAGCAGCTCGAACTCCCAGTTGGGTGGTCACATACCATGTTGGTCTTAGGCTGCCTCATTCTGCCTCAATTTGAGTCTGAGGTCAGGTACTGCTGAGACCTGGGGACCCCATGGTGTTGATTTACCAGTGAGACCTAGGCATAGCCCTTAAGCACAGTGTCCAAAGGCCACTGCAGAGTGGGTCTTCTTGAGGAATGAAGCGATTGTCTGATTTCCCCAGGTGTCCCCCAGCATCGGAGCAGCTTTAGATAGCAGAGCTAAAGCTTTCTTTGCCAACCTCGCAGTCCTTGGGGTCTTCTAAGAGAGTTAAAAAAAGCCCCCAGCCATAAGTTCTGGGCATTCAAACCTAGGTAGCTTAAGGGAATTATTCACAGAGTGCCAGGTACAGGGGAGTGGATTTTCAGGGGTGATTTCCCCTTTGTCTCCACTCCTCTTTTCCCCCTACACCACCTTCCCCACTCTCCTGAATGTTGCTTGCCTACAGCTACAAGGCATCAATTCAGTTTCCATCTTCATGTGCTCCTCTTTGCTGTGATTCCTCTTTGTCCTCTGTGTGTCCTTACAGCTGGCAATGTCTTGTATGTCTTCAGGAAATGTTTGTAAAGGCTTTAGTTTAGTTTAATATGGGACACGGGGGAAGCACCAGGACTTTGAGGAAATTCTAGCATGGGGGCCCAGTGGCTCACAGCAGTGAAATCTTCTGTACCTGCAGGAAGCTTGCTCAAAACTGCCTGAAACAAACGTGCAGTGGCTGTGCCTGGGTCGCTGAGTACGGCTAGCCCAGGGCAATGCTAGCCCATCCCAACATCACCCCAGAGCTGCCCTGCCCAGCATGGAACTGGGATTCAGCTGGACTTGGTGCACCTTCCCGGGCAGATGCCAACAGCCCCAGGCTGGTGTAGCAATCCCTGCGAAGCCTAGGAGGCATGTCCCTGTGCAGGGGGTGGCAGGGCAGTAGGGACAGCACGGCCATGGTGGGCAGCATGGCCTGATAGCCCTGCGAGCAACATCTGCCCAGCACCAGGCTGTGCTGTGGGCACTGCCCTGGGACAGGAACCGCCCGGGGAGGAGAGGGAGCTCTGCCCCTGAGCTGCCTGGGGCAGATCTGCTTGGACACCCAGCACCCGTTAACCCCCGGAGCCCGTTAACCCCATAAGTGTCTCTAGGATCCCTGACCCAAACAACTCGTGCACATTTGTAGGGTCTGCTCGTACACATTCATAAGGATCATACCTCCCACACACACTGTGGTGCGGAACCTATCACTGCATATGTCTGGAGGGTTCCTGACACTCGTACACACCTATAGGGTCTATGCAGCCCCCAAACATCCCTAGGGACCATATTCCCTGCACACATCGATCAATAAAGTCATGCACGCTTATAGGAACAATACCCAGTGC
>NW_009621596.1:22630-22991 GCF_000690535.1 Cariama cristata
ATTAGGGATCATGCAGACTGCAAATCTATAGCCACGATAGCCCCTGCATGCCCCTGTAGGCACTGTTGTCCCATGCGCACCTATAGGGACTATACAGACAGCTGACCCAGTGGGACCATATCCCCTGCCCATCCCTGCAAGGACCACATGCCCACGGACAGGTACAGGGGACATACACCACACACACCTATAGGGACCACACCCCTGCACTGCCTCTGTAGGGACCGTAGCCCCATACAGCGCACCTCGCTCGCACCCATGGGGACCACGACCCCTGCACACCCCTATAGGGACCCTTCCCACGCGCAGCGCCCGGAGCCAGACCGAGCCCTCCCGGGCAGGCGGGGCCGGGACCGGAGCC
>NW_009621597.1:0-16018 GCF_000690535.1 Cariama cristata
GCTATTGAACGCTGCGGGTTAGAAGGCGGCACTAGAAATGAATTCCAGGAATGGCATTCCTCGCTGTCCACTCGTCTTAAACTATCAGGACCTCGTCTGTCTTACAAACAGCACCTATTTCGCTAGTACCACATTTTAAAATGGCTTAGCTAAACTAGGGTGGACCCGTGCATGACTTTTTGCTTCACGAAATATGAGAACTGCCGTCTTTAGATCATAGAAACTCCAGTCTTTAGACTGTAAGACCTGTGGGAAAAAAGTACACCTGGATCAATGTCAGTAAAAACTGTTGAGCAACTGTTTTGCAGGCAAACCAAACCAATGCGTAGAGCTAGCTGGCGTCTGTGCTAGAGCAGCAGGCGGACCTTTCGGCCTGGTAGACGCCACAAACCAGAAAAGACACATCACCCCGCTGAAGAAGGTAACAGCAAACCCAAGAGATGCTGTTGAAGAAAACTGTTGTTAGTAGCCAAGCAGAAACTGGTTTTAGAGCAAGCACTGTGTGATTCAGTGTTCCACGCGTCTTCAGCTGTAAGGCCCAAACTGATGCTGATCAGCGTCGCTGAGCCTGAAGCGGGACTCGGTGCTAGAAGGACCCCACGCAACAACCCCTTCCACTGCCCTTCCTCAGGGGCTCGGCGCAGCAGGTGGCCGAAGTAAGCCACCAGGACACAAACTGCTCGTGTTTGAATTATCTTATACATTTAGACACTCACAACCTCTAGGAGGAGTACAGGTTTGGCAGTGCAATTTCTCGAGTGAGGCGTTTCTACAGAGGAGCTTTTATGATGACTCCATGGCCCTGCATGAAGCCTAGAGCCAACATCTCCCAGCCTCCGTACCCAGCAGTGCGACGAAGGCAATTCCAAGAGCAGCTGCCTCGGCTTTTGCTCAGTACCAAGGTCGGTAACTCTCCATCCTCTGGTGACCCAACCTACTTTGACCTAATGGAAATAATACCGCAACCATTAAATCCACAAGCAGCCATATAAATGTCAGCCCAACAGGTTTTGTACCGTTTCACATGTTTTTTTAAAAAATGTTAAGATTTTCTGCATTTTTAAATCCGGGTGTGAAACAGCAAGGTTGGCTATTAAGTACTGGTAAATAACACATCAAGCCGGTAACATTTAGGAGGAAAGGTGAAAAAAACAAAACCACATGAATATATACACAACAAAGAAATTATATATATGATTTAAGATATGCAAGAGACATTTAACAGAAGTAGTTAGAACACCAATATTTGGAGGCACAATAGTTACACAAGTATTTCATAAAAAATAAAGGCTTCTAGCTATAGCCTGGAGGTTAGCAAATTTAGTTTCCTGCTATGCTTAGTACACAGCTAACTTCAGTTATCACCTGTGACAGAGATTAAGTTGAGCACAGATCTGAAGTCAGATTCAGGCATATCACATATGAACATTTTCCCCTTTTTCTGACCCTAAAGACCAGGCTGGTTTAAAAGGCAACAATAAATGACACCACACTAACCTCACACTAAACACCGACACTCTGCACCTCAGTATCCAAATGCTTATGTATTCCTCTCAGAAAAAAAACACGAGCTCAAAACCTGGAAATTGCCACAGAAGTCAGCATTTACCTTCTGGCCAGCTCTCCCTACACTATGAATGTCATTCTTGACACACAATTTGGCTGACTTGTGCAAAATTTCTCTCTTTGATGTAACCAAAATCACCCTGACTCCTGAGCGACTCATTAGCTTTCTCTCTCAATCTTCTCTACAATGAACGGACAAGACTCCAATCCAGTGTTTATCCTAATCTATTTTATTTACAATATATACAGTTCCTACAGAAAATGATTTCTCACAAAGAATATTAAATAGCAAAAACACAGCGTAGCTTAAATCTGGGCACCGACGCCTGCAGCCAGCACAGAGCCCATGGGAGAGGCTGGTCCAGGCTCCAGTGGGACGCCGGGGCGGGATGCTGGCGTGCCAGCTCCGGAGGGGCAGCAGCTGAGGTAGATCCAGTACGCGGGAGGCACTGCACGCTCTGCGCGTCCTGCGGTACGACATCGCCCCGATCCCTCCGATGCGTCTTGAGGCAGCACAGATTTGTCCTAGTGTTGCTATGCAAAGCCTTCTTGTATAAACGGTGTTTTTGTTGGCTGTCACTCTCTAGTCGGCAACTATGTCACTGGTGTGATTTGCTTACGTTTCACAGAATGCTTTGGGCTCCTTTAGGATAAAAGGCACTATGTAAATCTACAGGAACAACACTTGCTATTTTTGTAGGGAGAATTCGGCTCAGCCATTAACATCGTGTCGCTCTGATGCTGTGTACCATGAAATTACATCCTTATTGCTTAACACTTATATTATCATTAACTTAATTTAATGCATTCACTGTCTATTATCCAGATAATTCCAAAATCTGAATAAGAAAAGGAAAGCATGGTAATTTTGAAGACTGTATTCTTGTAATTTTTTTAAAATGAACAAACATACTGCACCTGAGAAAACCCTGTCTTCCTCTTCTCTTCATAGGTGTGTATTTCCACATTTGAGTAACAAGTTACTTGTGCTCCAGAAAAAATAATTTCATAAAAAACTTCAGTTATTGAAAACTGCATACGGAATGCCTTAATGTATTGTCTTTTCAAAATAGCGTGGGAATAGCACAAACACTGAAGCGTGTAAAAGCTAGTCATCTAAAAATCAAAAGGCACCCAAAATTTACTTTGTTAGTGATATTTTCTTCTGAAATAGGAAGTATTCCTTAAGATATTCCCTAAAAGCTGCCAACATCCCATAAATTAATCTGAAAACTTACTGACATTCACATACAAGCTCAATTTTATATCAGTTTTACCATAACATTAAATTCACAAAATATATTAGGGCTTACTACTGCTAACCAGAGTGTCTGATTTTACAGAAATATTCTGAACACAAATCCTGACGTTTACTGAAAGCCTGTAGAGACAATCCAAGTACTAGTAAAAACACCACTTGGATGGTGGTGTAATTCTCACCCGTTTGATGCAAATACAAATCAAAGGAAAACTTTATCCACTTAAGGCATGCTATTTAAGCACCTCCCTCTACCTGTAAGCTACGCACTCAGATGACACAAAAAGTAAACAACTAGTTTGCCTTGATTGGAAATAAAGGACAGTTAAAAGCACTGCAAGATAGAAATTAAAAAGAAATCCAAACACAGCTAGAACTTCAGCAATTAATTCATTGTAAAGGTAAAAGAATGAAACGGGTCTTAAAAATTTAATTTAAAAATACTTGCTGGTGTTTTCAGTAATCACCAGAATCCATCTCAGAAAAAAGTATAAAGGCCATCACATGTACACAACCCCTACTAAATGTTTATTGGTAAGTCTGAGAAAGGGAAGCTTCTAAGCACTTTCTGGTTTGGTTATGAATACAGGGAACACATTACGGTAGTAATCTATTACTCTATTAAGAGAGCTTACCTTTAGAGACTCCAGATTTCACTTTACACCATTTATAATATTAGACTTGAGAATCTGGACCACAAAATTTTGTACAGGCAGGCAGAGTCAAGTCTACCACAAAGACTCTACTACGAGCTTTACAAACAAACTAGTAAAATAATTTTTCCATTTGTCTTATTTGTACATGGCTCCTTCCTGGAAAACCTTTTATTTGTTAAGCTCAAATGCAACTAGTTAGGAGGTAAAAAAAAAAAAAAAAGAAAACAAAAAACCCCTCCAAAGCCCAAAACAATTAAACAGAAAAAACCCACAAATTTTCCCCAAAACAACCAATACAAGGGTTATACAATTGTCAACACTTAAGAAAAAAAAACCCACACCTTTAGCAAAACCTCACAAATAAAAACATTTCCCCAAACTCTATTTCCAAGGAGAGGAGAAATCTTCTTCAATGTCCATGTCATCACTCACCGAAAAAAATTTTATAGAAAATTTTATTCAACATACAACATTTTCCAGCAAAAAAAGGCAATATACAGGAAGAGTTGTTGTACACTGCGGCTACAGAAACAAAATAAAATACTGGAAAATAATGTAAAATTAAGTGTGAATTGCTGATTCTATCTTTACTGCACTCAAAACTAGACACGCGGCTGGCATTAGCTCCAAAATAAAAGGAAGCAGTCTGGGGACTGAAATAAAACTACACACAATGAGTATCAACATCAGTGAAATTCACTTGCAGACTCACCCAACAAAATTAACCTCCAAGTGTTAAATTGTACATGTTCATTCATTAAATATACAATTTCATTTTTTCTTTTTTTCTTCTTTTTTCTTTTTTTTTCCCCCTCCTTTTTTATACAAATTCAACAGCTTACTAAACACTAGTGAGCATGCCCTCTGTGCTAAAAGGCTATTTCTTGTGTTTTCCCCATCTCTTCCCATGTTAACTAAATTAAGGATATTTATAATCTGTTCATTTGCTTTTGCCAACTTTTGAGTGTCATTCTATTTGCCAGAAGATGGCATAATAAATCGCAACGGTATTTATCAATGGTTGAAAATTTAATAAAAAGACCCAAATATCTCTTTTTAGGACTCAGGGCATCCACTTGGCAAAACGGGATGCAAAGTATGACTAAATTAAACGAAAACTAGTTTATTAAAAAACATTCTATGCAGCTGGAGGAGACAAAAATCCCAAATAAGTGCCAACAATGTACACAATGAAGTAGAGATTGCTATTTATTGATGATGTGAGTTTTTTGCATTTACAAATGCACAAAAAATGTCATTTAAAGTATAACTGAAGGAAATAAATCTGATGTGAGTCTAAACATAAGACTTACTAGCTGCAGTGATGGCGAACACCATACTGGGAAGGGCAGCCAGCCAGCTTATGCCATCTATAAACGTACTACAGACAAATATTTTGCCAATGTCAACTGTTCTACTAAACTCTTCCCTCATTATGCTGACAATTGCCTTGCATTACGTTTACCATAAAATAACTCTCATTGGCATCCAAGCTTTATAAAAACACCTTCATTTTGCTCAAAAAGGGCAGTCAATAGATACAGAGAAGCCAAACTGAACAGCCTCAACAAAATAAAATTAACATCAGCAGCAAATCCTCTTGCTGAAGATTTCAGATATAGTGCACGTGTACCAAAGTTCTACAGTTGTTAAAAAGGTGCACACACACACTTATTTTGTCCCTTGCCTTGACAATCTGGTTAAGTCAGTTATGGATTTTAATAGCTTTTTCAAGGTAAGTGTAGCGACTTCTCTTTGGGGCTTTATTGAAATGGTCAAGCCCTAGCCATGGCCTTGGATGAGACATGTTGCCTAGAAAAGAAAAGAGAAAAAAATAATGAAGTTTTAAGACTAAATTGGAAAAGTTTCCTTTATACAAACTACTCCTGTGTGCCCTGTTCACAGTTTGCTAGGAAGCACAAGGTACACAGGAGGACTGCAGAACAGTCCTACAGTCCACAGCCAACAGAGCAGCTTTGCTGACCACTGCTTTCCTTCCAATAATACATTTTACAGCTGTTTCTGGATCAGGTAGCTGTTTTTTCTCCTCTTCAGTCACTTACAGGAGTTTACAGCAGTGAAGTGTGTGCTAAAGCAAGAAAACTACTGTTATAATTTATGGTCACAGGCACAACAAAGTACCAGCTTCCACCAAAGTGCTGAGCCTGTTTGAAACAGGAAGGCATCCATCATCTAAATATGACAACTTATAGTATTTGCCACATTAGAAGTTCTCTCTGCTGTATTAAGTTACTCTTATCACCTGGTTTAAGTGGGAATATTTGTTAAATTCATGTAAAATGCAAATATGATCAGTTGATCAAGAAATCATGTAACTGACCTCCTCTTTACTTTCTGAGAAAAAATATTCAGTCACAGATCATGAAGAAAACATACAAATTTTTTCACTTGTTCAACCCAATATAGTTTTATCTACCACTAGTTTTCATGAAAAACCACAGTCCACATACTTTTTGCAAATTGGAAAAATTCTCTTTTAAGATGTCCTCAATGCGGAGCATCAAATATTCTTTGAAGTGAAATGATAAAGGCAGAAACTAAATAGCCCTCCAGCAAGAAAAGCACACTCCTACACTCAAAGCCATCAACTGCAACCACTAAAGCATAAAACACTTGACCTTTTTGGTTGCCTGCATCTGCATTTTTGGATATATTTTCTTCAATCAAAATTATTTGTCTTTTTGTTTGACATAATGGTCAAATATAAAAGAGAACTGCCAATCTTGCTGAGATCACTTGAATATCTTTTAAAGAAAGAAATGAAGTCCTCCACTGTTAGCGTTAGCACAATCATTCCTAGAGTGCATCTTTGTAAAAGCAGAGGGACACTATTGACATCAGCTACGTCAATCAAATTACAGAATGCCAAGGCCTTGGTTCAATCAGTCCTGCATGTGTTAAAACCTGGTACTTGTAGAAACCTGTGAGCCCCCACACTCTGAAATACTTATCTAAGAAGGCATTACAGCATCCTATTGTAACCCCATAGGAGAATTTCATGGGGGGAATGAATTCTATCAAAGTGTATTCTATCAAAGTGGCAACTTCCCGTGAACTCTCAAATTAAGATCCTTTAATCGCACATTCCCTGCAACTCCTACAAACAGTTCAAGTTCTCCCTTTTCCAGTTTCTGCCATGCTTTCTACTTTTGACCTAGTTATCTGGTTAGCCTTTCCCATTGTTTTGGCAATACTGGTTCTGCTTTGCTCAGAAAGTCCGACAGTTCATTTCAGACTATTGCCTTCCCCTTCCTAGCCCCCGAAAGATGACTCACAATAAAACCAGGACTCTGCCTACTCTGAGCACACGAGAGAGTTTATCTGTCCGTGGAGAAATGTCTACCTCTCAGCTCATCATCCAGAGACGCCTCACAACTAGTGCAGAAAAGGAGGTCCCCCCAGTGACACAATTCTCTGCTCACGGATGACTTGTGCAGATGCAGGCATTCAAAGTTTTGGCAAGTCCCCTTATATTCACAGTCACAATCCATAAACCTGGCTATATCACATACCACAATGAGAGGACTTTTTGCTAGGTTCCTGCAAAGTAGTCAGTAATAGTATAGGTCTAACTCTCTGGGTGTTTTGAAATAAATGGACAGTTACAGGATTTCTTTACAACTGTTACATAAATCCAGAACATAGCTTGAAAAATATCAGAGAAAGTTTGGCCCTAGCACAACCTGCCAACAGCAAACAGAGCTCATAATTGTCAGAAAAATAGAACTGTAGAGAGAGCAAGTTGTCCTCAATCTCGTGTCTACCAGACAGAGCAGCTCACAAAAAGGAACGCTCAGCTAAGCTAGGGGAAAAAAAACCCCGATGAATTCAAGGCTTTCAACAGAGGCCTGACTGCAGATTCAAAGGTGTCATTCCCAACTGGAACTCTCAAAAGATGACTGTGGTGGAACTCTTGAAGGATTAACCTCGTTTCTCCTATGTGTGAATTCCTCAGAGAATAGAGCTTTAAATATCAGTCAAGTAAACAAGATGATAGAACACCCACAGACAAATTCAGAACAGAGCTGCATTTGTAACTTAGTGAATCATCTCTTAAGAAAATCTAAACAGCATCCTATTCACATATGTAATATTCTTGTTAGATTCTTGAGATTCATTGAAGATACCAAGAACTAACAAGTAGTATCTTCAATGAATATGAGAATTCAAATACCTCTTTGCAGCACACTTAAAATAAGAATCTTACGAGAATGCACCTTAATATTTTTTAGGAGTAACATGAACACATACTCCAATAACAACGTGAGAATCAAACATACAAGAGAGTAGATGGACAATACAGATAAGGTGCCGCTGACATTGTTTCTCTTTTCTGTAAAGTATGTTATACTGATATTTGACCCATTTGGTCACTCAAGTGCAAACTTTCAACTCACAAGGAATACGCCTATAAAAATACATATTCTCAGACTAACATATACACTTAACACTGTTAAGTGTGCACACAAGTATGCATAAATACTTGCTTAGTTACTACATATAATGGATTTCATTCGCAAAGAACAAACCCTTTCTGCATCCTGAGTGAAGGATAATCACATTATAACAACTGGGAGAGCAACTTCAGCAGGTCAAAATAACAGTCAGGTGTCTAACAACTCACCAGGTTGGGGCTCAAAATCTTTCAAGTTCACTTCATACTCATCTTCATTGAGATACTGGTGTCGGCCCATCATTACAATTGCAAATTTAAACTATGAAAAGGAAAAAAAACCACAACAACTGGTAAGACAGCACATTAAAATAAAGACTTCAAGTCCAATTTCACTGTCTAACTCGCAGCTGGTTATTAGTAGTATTCTTCAGTGGTTGATAAAGGTCAATCCTGTTTTAAATTTTCATCAACAACCTAGATAATGGGATCAAATGAACACTCAGGAAATCAGGAACCTGCATCTGGAGTACTGTGTCCAGGTTTAGGCCCTCCAGGGACAGAGCTGGCAACAAACTGCAGCAAGTCCCGCAATGGTCCAGTAAGACAGTTAAGAGGGCTGGAGCCCATGGCATACAAGAAGCCAAGCAAAATGGGTTTGTTTAGCCCAGAGAAGAAAAAGCTAACATGGGCATCTAATCTTCCACAAACTGAAGAGTGTTACACAGATGCAGACTCTTCTCAAAGAGCTGCACAGCAAAAAGACAAGAGGCAACCATCACAAGTTGCAAAATGAAAAATTCTGATTACATGCAAGGAAAAAAAGAAAAGTCTTCACAGCAATAGTGGCAATGCCCTAAAATACAGTGTCCAGAACTTGGCAGAATTCCCATCCTTGGGAGTTTTCAAATTGCACCTAGGTAAAACCCTGAGCAACCTAACTTAACTTTAAGCTAGTTCTGCTCTGAGGAGGAACCTGAAGTGGGTCGCCTCTAGAGGTCCTGTACCATCTAAACTTTTCTAGGTTACTTTAATATTTTGCCGAGTATCCCTTTTGATGCAGGACAGAACTACTACTCCTACACTTCTTACCTAATTATTCTCAGAGCAACTGTTCTATTGATCAAAATCTACACTTATCACAAATCTGTGGTGTTCCAACTTCTTAAAATAAACTCATTTTTGATCTACAATCAGCAATAAAAACTCTCCCAACTTGCCATTACCTTTTCAAATTCTTTTTCTTGTATGTCCAGCATTGTCTGAATACGCTTCATAACTTCTCTGAAGTGTTCACCCTAATAATTACAACAAGACTTTCAATGTCAAAAAATCTTGGGAAAAAAGGGATGCCGTTAGTATTTCCCACTTCAAGTTTCACTGAAATACACTGCCTTCACCTCTCAGTTATTTACAAAACTACACAAGTGTTAACATAATCCACTGCAATACAGAATAACAACAAACAACTTGCTATAAATTCAGCAACCTTAAGTCTTACTGATTCATCATTATGCAAACTGTGCCATAAATCGACCAAGCACTCCTAGTCATATGTGCAAGTTAAGAAACAAGGTTAGAAAATTAGCAGCAAAATAGGAATTTGGGAAAAAAAAAATTTACATATCCTTTCTAAGCATATTACTTTTTAAAACCTCTACACCCATGATGCTTCCCCTCAATTAGTAACTTTTCGTAGTATGTTTCTGCCTGTTGTGTATGTAAAATTCCAAAAAAAGTGATAGATACTATCAACTTAAAGATCAATAACATGTATCAACTGTCATAGACAGGGAAATGCAGTGCAAATGGTTTCCACCAGAAATCAACACACAGGTTTTACTCCACATTGATCAAAAATATGGAAATACAGTAAAATTCAATGGGATGCAGTGTTGTGGACATATTTCTCATTCCAAAACCTTTCTAAAAGTAGGTAGTTTTCATACAAACTAACATGAACCAGAAAAAGTTTAGAAGCAAATTGCTAACTGCCCCCAGAAATACACTTTGATATTAAAAGGATCAGTGTGACATTCAGCTGGAGCAGCACCACATAAAAACTTAAGAATTTAAATTAAGCTTTCAAAATCAGCTTTCACTCTTGTATTAAATTCCAGCCCTAGAAGATAAAGCACATCAAATTACAGAAGTTATGAAATGCAAAGTCATCTTAGACAATGTTGAAGAAAGCAAACTCATTTTTCATAACCACGTATCTCAGTAAGAAGCCAAGCAACCATGGCCTAGCCCCTTTTGCCAACAAGTTTGCATCGCAATTACTAAAGTGGTATTAGAAATAGGATTCTAGGTTTGAGGGGGATGTTTCTGTGGGGGATTGGGGGAGGTGATAGTATTGCTTTGATAGCATTTCAAGTCCTTGGCTGATGCCAAATGCCTACTTTCTAGATATTGCACAGGCTCACTGAAGCACTAAGCAATCTATATATGCAAAAGAGAACTGAGATGGCAAGTGATTTAACTGTAAAAAGGCATATATGGGGCAGAATCTTTTATACAGGAGCAGTATTTTCCTATACACCTTTTATACTAATCAATTTCTTTGACAGTACTTTAAGAAAACACCATCAATATAATCCCATGGGGAGAAAGAGAGGCATGCTGTACCTGGTGTATCCTCAGCAAGAATGGAATTCCAAATGTCCCAAAAACTTCTTTGTGGAAGTGTGCCACTGTGATTAGCATCTCATTTTCTTTATCTATATCTACCTGGTCCAGAGGAATTTCCTAGGTCCAGACATAAAATTATGACTGCAAACAGCTAAAACTTCCCCCCCAAAGTAACCTATTAAGTAACTAAAAACATAATTGATGTACTGTTACTGATGTAAAACAAGTCTAAACCCAATTAAAAGAACCATGCTGTTTGACAGAGTCTTTCTACAAGAGTATTCATCTCTGGCATGACAGCATTTCAGCGTCCCCTACTCAGTAAATACTCTCCGGGCTTCCCTGAATGGCTTTTTTGACATGAAATCTTCTATCAGCTGTAGTAGTAGCTGACAGCAATATCACAGACCTCTTGTCATCACCTCATTACAGTTTACACTGAAATTTTATTTTTTTTTTTACTTTCTGATCTTTGAGGCAAGTTAACAGATTTGAATAATGAAATATTTAGAAAAATCACAGTAAGTATTAAAATTTGGCTCAAGAAGCTCAAACTTAACAGAAAAGGCAACAAAGTCTTCTAGAATACTTAAGTTTAGAGTATGAAAGTGGGTTCTAAGCATAAACACTTATATCACAAGTCCTCAAACAAACCTTGGAATTATTGCTAAGTCAGCAAATGTCCTGTATTGTTATAATAAGCATACATAAAAAAATTAAAGAATGAAATCATTATGGGGAAGCAGATGAAACAAAGGAAAAATTTTAGAAGTATTACCTTTAAAAATACATATATATTATCATGTAATCTAGCTTGCTGCAAGAATCACAGTGTTTGAAAATCGGAATCCAGAAAAAGAGAATTACCACTTCAGTTTCTTCTCTCAAAGTCAAGTTTTAAAGTTTTTTTAAGAAGGTAGTATTTACCTCTATTCGAAACGTTCGACTTGTTGCAGGTGACAAACACTCTAACAGTTCATCTTCCTGATGGACACCGATTATTTTGTAACTTACAATTTCTAGCAGCCTTAAAAATAAACAAACAAGTATTCAAAAAAAATTAAATAAAAAACATTTTAAAAAAATCAATGCAACTTTTCTTTCTCGAACCTTGAGAAGTATTAGTGCAGTCAGGATGTAAACATGCTAGTACTGTATCTGTAAAACTTTAAATTCAGTCTTTAGTAAAAATTGAGCTGTAAAGTTACATTTAGTTACAAAGTCATTTAGACTTCTGGCTCGTGGCAAAAAAAGCCAGTATGTGCAATTAAAAGACAAAGGTTTTTAATGTAGATTATTTTTTAAACTCTCTTTAAATGACCTTTTAACTCCTGAGAAGTGAACAGCATGAAATGCTTGAATTGGAAACAATTATTAAATCATGAGTTAACAAATGCAATTGATAAAACTTATGCATTTCAAGGATGTACCTTTATGAAATACAAACCAAATAATTGTATAAAATTTATATTTGTAGTTAATAAGAACTCTCTTAACATGAATCTGGAAGCTTTTTATTTTTAACGCAGTGTCAGACTTCATTTGATAATAATGGTTTCCACAGTATTTTAAATTCTACGGATACTTTTCCGCATAAAATCCACGTGATCACATAAAAGAAATCAAAATCTTCCAGCTTTACCTTAATTTCCCTGAACCTTTTTCAGAGAGCTCTACAACTTTTTTACATTCTTCTAACAGGTCCCGCACACACCCATGCTTATCTGGATATACTGTTATTTCCTACGGAATTTGAAATAGAAAAGTCATTAGAAAATCTGAAAATGTAAATGACTATATTAAAGCACAGAATACAATGGATTCTTCATCAAAAATTCATGTTTAAAAGATAACAATTACTAAAGTGAACACCTGTGTTATCTTTAGTAATTTTCGTTAAGGACTAATTTTTTTGATTTCTTACAATTTTTTTGGTGGTTTTGTTGTTGTTGTTTGTTTTTACATAATGTACAACTTTGTTCTAATTTTGTGTTATTCAGGGACAACAGAGCGCGTGAACCATAATCACAGTCCTACCAGCTTTGACATGGAAATGATAGCAAGCATGTAACAGCCAGCCTCACTCACCTCTTCCCTAAACTGGCTATTTAGCCATATGCATTTAAAACTTCTTCTGTTTTCAAAATCAGTTATTTTCATTTTGAGCTTAAGGAAGAAAAGAAAAACACTTTAGGCATACTTTGTATAGGGCAGAATTTTTTTTTTTTTAATTTGCACCAGTAAAAACAAAAGACTCTTACCTGTTGATAGTAAAGTTTTTTAGGTTGCCTAGGTTTGAAGAACTGCAGAAGATCTCTTAAAGTACCTTCATAATTATGTCTAAGAGGATTACCAGGGCCATCCCTATAACTATGGAAGGAAAAAGAAAAACATAAATATCTCTTCACAATCCATAACAGCTCAGTAAATCAAAGTACTAAGTACATTTTTATTCCTGCCTTCCAGTTTCACATAATTGCCAGCACAGCCTAAGCAGCATTATATTCAGTGCTTTAGTAATTTTTACAAACAGGTGAGTGTATGGGAACAGAAATACCATTCACTGTGTGTGTTAACTCTCTTGGATGTTTACAAGCTCACCTTTAATGCTGCAGGGTGGCAGACCTACATGCCTCTGAAACTACTCATATAGCAGCACATGCTTTAGATTGTGAAAGGTTAATTTGTGGAGCCATATGACACAGCAAATTCCAGAGTGACCACAGCACTGTAAACTATAAAAGAGCTACTCAAATTACAACAGTCTCATTGATGATGAAGAGAGATGCCTACAGGTTAATAAAGAGCAGCCTACATTTACATGAATACAAAAAGATGATGTAATTTGTGTGTGTGCATTATTCCTGCCGCATATACATACAACTACTAATATGCTATTTTCTGCTAGTTTTATACAGCTTCAAATCCAGTTTTACACAACTGTGCCTGAGAACACCACGTTAACCAGAAATGTCCCTGTTAGCAGCTGTGAACTTGTTAGATCATCGTCATCTTCATAAAGCCTCATTTGCAGACTTGGGGGGGGGTGGGGTGGGGGGAAGGGGGAAAATCAGTGAAGTAACTCCTGCATTTAAACCTGTAAAGTCAGCAAAAATCCTGCTTTTATGTGCGCTTCTTTCTGCTTTCCTCCATTCTAGAAATCTGCATTCACTGAAACAGCACTTGCATTAGCTTAATAATTTGTCCCATACAGTAAGGCTTTGAAGTAATTAATGATTTTGGAATTTTAAACAATGATCCTTTAAAATGCATCTTTTCAATGACACTTACTGGATCTCTTCTAAAACGTGCAATTCTTTGAGGCTGTAGAGCCAGCCATTGCAATACCTAAAACTGTCTTTGCAACTTGCTGTGTGTACCAGAACGCTAACATTTTACTGGTAAAGAATTAGTTAACAACCTGGAAAAAGCTACAAAGTAACTGCTACCTATCTATATTTGGGCTAAGTTTTTAAAGAATAGTTTAGACACAGAACACTAACGAAATTCATCTTACCCTTGGGACTTGAAAAACTGTAATAGCATTGGATCCGTATTAAGTCTTTGCGCAACTGTCTTTGCAACCTGCAAATAAATTTTTTTCTAAGTTCTGAATTATTTCAGACAATTATGACATTGCTCCACAATCACACAGTCATTCATTACATATCAAGAACATTATGCTACTGAAATTCTTAGACAGATCTTTAGCTTCTGAACAGTTGACAAAGAATAAGATGTACTAGAAAAAAGAGGAAACTATCTGTTTTATTACAATAAATCACTGTCTCCAAAAGGCCACAAAATCCACAATAGCTCTACTTCTCTTTTGGAGTTTTTTTTTATTTGTCTGTTTGTTTTTATTAGTTTTTCTTTTTTTTTTTTTAAATTATAGTATTATTGGAGAAATAGGTAAGACTTGCTCTTTGAAAATTCCCACTGTTCTTTAATTCGCTCCAAGGAAGTTAGCTTGCTGGGTAATATCACCACGTTATTTCCATCAGTGTATTTCATGTCACTGCCTCACAAAAAGCGTGGAGATTCTCTGTTTTTCCCTTCCACAAAACCACCCTATAAAGAACTTACACTTCAAGTAAAAATGAAATAAGAGAAAGTGAGTTGCCAAAAAGCAGACAATGAGAACAGGACAGCAAAAGTCATCCCTCACTTCCCCTGTGTATGCAGGTGCTCAAAGTTCCTGCCTTTGGTGACAGAAAATAAACTGGTTCTAAGTGATCTTTTTGACAGACAAAAGCAACTGCAAGAGAACTGTAGGGAGTCAAATCTACTCAGGCTCTTAATAGACGAGACCAACTTTATTTTAATTTTTTTTAAATTTCATTGTCCAGTTTTCCTCTTCTAAACACCCTTGGTCACCCTTTATGAACGCCACAGGTTTGATCTGTTAGTGCCACAGCATTGTGTGAAGAAAGCAATGCAGTTTGGTCTACAAAATGAATACTGTTGGTGATATTACAAGCAGAAAATAGGTATCGCTAGATTCCCAAGGTATTTGCCTTTTAACAGCTAAATCAGTTGAGCAAGTTTTACATGTCACTTAGAAAGCATCATTTCATTAGAGCGTCATTTCCCTGACAGAGCAGAATGGCATCTCAAGAAAGAATCCTATTGTCAAATAACTCACTATTAATAAAACTGAGGGTTTTTAGAGTATTTTCTTCTCACAAGCATTAGTGGTTTCCTTAAATTTTTCATTATCACAATGCAAAAAGTGTACAAGAACAGATCTACTCTAAAGTACATATAATGAGCTTGTGAACTAGTGCAAAAGTTACTTTCAGAACAATGAAACAAAAGCAGAGAAACAAATAGGACACATGCCTGAAAGTAATTCATCCTATTGGATAAAGTAACAACAAAGCCTGGGTCATTGGGGATGGTTTTATCACAGAAAATGACATCCACACGATGATAGAGGTCTCGGAAGTATTCTTTAGCTGTTGGTAGCTCACTGTTATCATTTTCTGGGTCATCCCTACAAGAGTAAACAAATGATAATACCATTACATATCATATTGTTACACAAACAAGCAGTTAGGGCTTTTAAAAACATGTTCTACAGTAAGTCAGCAACAGTTGAGAGATACAGAAATAAAGTTTAGAAACCTTTTTAAAGAGTCACCACTTGTACACATGTAGAACTAAATACAGTCAGTACTGACCCAAACCCCTGAGTACTTCTGTGTGGCACAAGGGCAAATGCACTTGCAGACTGTGCTTGGTCATTTGGCAATCCAGCAATACTCTGAATCCAGTGGTTTCACAGAGGCATTCTAGCAGTAGTTGTCCCTCCCTCCCACCCTGGCACGTTACTGTGTGTATTAATGCTGTCAGAGCTTTCCATATACTCCTGTATTAATTGCTTTGCACAGAGGCCAGATGTACAATAGCACTCCTTGAACCACAGAAGCAAAACAGTCGATACAGAGGCTGGGCTTGGGCACCACTGCCCCGGACCCCCTCACTTTCCAC